>NW_023616094.1:0-14846 GCF_013339695.2 Rhipicephalus sanguineus
GAAAAAATGGAAGTCCCGAGAGAACAAGCACGGAAATACTGTGGACATGACAGTGTGGATCACTATCAGCCGCACGAATCACGACCTCGGCTATCAAGACGTCAAGCCTGAGGAGATTGAGCACTCCCGTGGGACGCGATTGAAGAGACGTTGCCATCATGCTCAAGGCGAACAGGACCAAGGACAAAACGAAAGCACCTTGCGGTTTGGAAAGACAAAATAATGTCATCGAAAGGAAAGAAATTGAGGAAAAGAATGAAACGAAAGTCCACTCAGGTGAGAGCCAAAAGGAACTGAAAGCAAAGAAAGCAAGAGCACGTAAAGACCTCCAAAGCCGACACTTTATATCAAGAACCGCGCGAGGCACTGACTGACTTACCACATGCAAGCAGCGACTTCATGCAGGAAGAGCGGCTGTAATTCGAGATCGTTGCAAACCATTCAAACATAGATGGAAGAGAAAAGGTCCTCAATAACAACCAGATAGCTTTGACTTGATGCGCGACTACGGACTGAACTGGGACTATTGCGAACTGCGTGTGAAAGACTACGCCGAACTTTTTACTGGTGTGCGTGACTAATCTGCGAGCGCTAAGTGATGGGTAGTGCCGGACGTTGAGTGCACGGCGAATCGATATTTCTGCAGCCAGTGAACGAAAAGATAGCGCAACATGTTACGAGTGACGTGAATTCGAACTACCGCCCAGCCAGTGCGGTGGCTCGGCAGTGTTTTGTTGTATTGTGCCATCCTTTCTTTTCACTTCTTTGTCGCGGGCGGGAAGATGTTAAAAATGGAAGACGATGACGGTCACGCACCGCGCGCTGGCAATCATCATTAGGATTAGGGGTGGATTAAAGGGAGAAGAAGAAGGCAGCCATGCCGTCGGTCTCTGTTCTTTACAATGTCAACTACTGTCAACTACTACTTGAGGTTATTTAAAATGCACCTGAATCTAAGTACACGGGCCTCTAGCATTTCTGCCTGCATCAGAAATGTGACCGCCGTGGCAGTTATCGAAACCACAACCGAGCACCGTAACGACTATACCACTGTGATGGGAGACAAGGAGCTGTCTCAAGTGTTATTTTAATACAGTGAAATTCGAAATTTCTGTGAAACTTGAAGAACGACATAATAGCGGCAAGCACGGAAATCTTTTTTGAAGTGCTAAAAGTATGCACCTCTGTTGATAGGCATGGTAACAACATAAGAGCAGTACTAAATCTCTTATTTACACTCAGTTTAGGTTATTGATACTCAATGCATCTTGGAGAAGCTTAAATGGGATGGAAAGCTGTTATTTCTTTTAACAACCCTACAAATGAACCTATATTACTTGGAGAATGCACCTATTTGTTTAACAGTCTTTTTTTTTCAAGCAATTTTTCTTCATAGCGGGTTTACTGCGTTAATAATGTGCCACATTGTGGTTATCCTACGATGCCTCTTATCATGATTGTGCACTCTGGAATAGCACACATACTCAACTCGCTCAAGCCTTCATCTTGTGGAAATGACAGTATCAACTCTAAGTTTCTAAAATAAACTAAATATTATTCATCTTTGTTTTTGGCTAAACCAGAGGTGCAGCAGCTGCAGCGCCAATTGCGCCAGTTTGATACAATTACGTATTTTTGTGCCGAGCTGTGCCAAAACCGCAACATTTGTTGAAATTGTGCCACGCTGTGCCAAAATGCCCCAGTAACCGCGACATTTTTCGGTTACGCTAGCTTTAGCGGGAAATGAAGCCCACGTGGGCAACCAGAACTTGGAAGGGGCAGCATTGCCCAATCCACTCCGATCCTGTCATGCTGGCAAGAGCCAAACAAGATGTTGGTGTGTTTTTGGCATGTTTGCTAGTGGGCCACCATGAAGTTTTTGCTGCTGGACCAAGCAATTGGGAGGACCAAGTCGCAGCCAGGAAGGCATTGCTCACTAGTGCCAAAGAAATAATCAATTAGGTGTCAATCAAAGCGATAAAAAAAGTTGCAAGTGGCCATGTGGTGTTAAAGAAAGGGACCAAAAGCCTTGAGCAGGCACTTGAGAAGCTTGAACACACCCACACACAAAGGAAAGGGTTAAAGAAGGCCAGATGTTGATATCACCTCATTAGCAGGATGATTAAGATGTCAATGTACCATCTAGCTCGGACCCAGCCTCCGAATAAAGATTCCGATAGTTTTGTACTTGTCCTTGAA
Source organism: Rhipicephalus sanguineus (assembly GCF_013339695.2). Classification (NCBI taxonomy): domain Eukaryota; kingdom Metazoa; phylum Arthropoda; class Arachnida; order Ixodida; family Ixodidae; genus Rhipicephalus; species Rhipicephalus sanguineus. The sequence continues at coordinate 2,200 of NW_023616094.1, forward strand.
TCTAACCCTTTGAAAACCCAAATAAATGATAATGATAATGCCGTTGCTGCTATTGCAGGTTAGTTACAGCTCTACGTATTGCAGTGATAATAGATGCTTGTTAGTGCTGCCGTGCCCTCGTAGATGTGCTATTTTGAGCGATTGCTGGTCAGTAGTGTTGCTGCTGATTGCTGATGATGTTGAAGAAAATCCAGGCCCAAAGACTGCTGAAATTTTGCAGGAAATTCTCGAAAAACAAAATGCTTTGGATAGCAAAGTAGACGACATCAGGAAAGAAATTGCAGAAGTGAATGCTAAAACAGATAAAACGCAAAGTCTACTATCCATGTTTGACGAAATGAAAGATAGAATAGATAAACTGGAGACCATCGCTCGAGAGCAAAATGACAAGTTTATCCATTACGAAAATAGAAGCAGACGAAGTAATCTCTTGGTGTTTGACCTTACGGAGAGCGCAAATGAGTCTGTGCAAGTGTTAAAAAGATTCATTGGGAATGACATTTTTCCTAAAGTTCTTGGCATAGAAGGCACTATGGTGGAAAGAATTGACCGGATCGGCAAAGTAAACGCTGATAAACCAAAGCCAGTGATCCTGAAATTTTATGACAGCAAGGAAAAGGATACCATCATTAAAAGCTGCGCGAAACTAAAGGGAACTTTGATCAGAATAGGCAACGACTATGCGAAGGAAACAGTGCAGATACGAAAGAAGTTATGGCAAAGCACTGCCTTGGATAGGGAAGTGGGTGCGAAAGTAGTCCTCGTACATGATAAACTCAGGATAAACGATGACTTATATGCATGGGATGACGTCAGAGGCAAGTGCTACTTGCACTCGGGCAAACGTGGTACTGACACAACAAACCAAAGTGAGCGCGTTGTATCAGTTGAACTAAGTCAAACGCATCTGATAGCTCATGTGCAGCTCTTTTGAGACACCAAAACAATAGCTAAGATTGCTCTCATTCAATGCTCGCAGTGTAGTGAACAAGACTACGCACCTTGAGTACTTATTGCTTTCACACGATCCTCACATAACCACAATAACAGAAACATGGTTGCACGAAAATGTACCGATTGATTGTGTTGTACCCCCAGTTACAACATAGTATTTAGAAAAGACAGACTCACGTGGAGGTGGCGTGTGTATAATCATTAAAGGTTCTCTTAATGCTTCGTTGATTGAATGTGAAGTACCATAAACTCTGGTGTAGAATAACTTGTGAAAGTACCGTGTTCCTTAGTGGAATTGTATATTGGCCACCCTCAAACTCCCCTGAGTTTCTGAAATCCTTGAACAAGTTTTTATGTGCTCATGTAAATGGGAACACTAGGTTGGTAATGACTGGAGATTTTAATATCCCTCATATAAACCGGAAGAATTTTTCGTACAGTGGTGGGGAACCAGAAAACACTGAAAAAAAGCTAGAAATTATGTTTACCTACGATTTGAAACAAATAGTGCTTGGAGATACCAGAATTGCACCGACATCAAGGTCGGTACTAGACTTGGTGTTCCTATCAAATAAGTTAAATGATTACAATGTGATGGTGGAAGATGGTATATCGGATCACAGGATGATCTGTCTTGATCTGCCTGTTCGAGCATTGAGGGAAGAGCTATGTGCCAGTAGAAGTTAGACTATGCTAGGGCTGCCGATACTTCGATTCTTGACTATTTCGAGATCCAGTTAGATAATTTCGAGAGCACCTCTGGTTTAAAATCAGAAGAGCTATGGCAAGAATTCAAATGTTATAAGTTATTTTATAAGCGTTTTATTTGTTAAACGTGCCGAAGGAAGGAATCGGTCACGCTGATGTTACAGAGATGCAACTTAGATCCTCTTGAACTATGGAGAAAAAAATATAGTTTGAAGGTATTTTTCCAAATAATGCACGATCAACTTATGATTGATAAGCTCAGATATTTACATGCCCAAGGCAAAAGAAACCCCCCGAACTAACCGCGATTGCGTCATAAAACCATACCGAATAAATACTGACACGTTTCAATATTCTTCCTTCCCAGATGTCGTAGAAATGTGGAACAAACTACCAAGCACTATTGTTGTTTTTAAACGATGTCACCGGCTTCGAAAATACTGTAGAGGCGCATTTACGAGATTGTTCAATTTCATGTTTTTCAATGCTCAATGATGTAAGCGACCTCAGGTTCTTTGTAAATATTTTGAAAAATGTCAGTGAATCTTGAGTTGTTATTTTGAATTCTGAATTGTTATTTAAGGAAATACCTATTTTCATTGTGAAGTGCCAAATATTATGCAACTTTATGTACCTTGTACATTTTTTATGTGTGTAATTGTATTGTCCTTTTTGTTATCACCCTCTATGAGGGTTGACAGTATTAACAAATAAATAAAAATAAATAAATGCTGATAGCTTCAGTGCGCTGGCATGGCAGCCTCAGTGATAACTGGTCGACATTACAGTGACAAAGTGCCATCTTGTGACATTTGCATAACTACAAATGATGCCAGATAGCCCCTTCTTTCTACAAAGTAGTTCGCATAACATTGATCCCACAGTGCAGGAAATCTCAATAATTATTTTTTCTTTACTAATCTTCATACAAAAACTGTTCACATATATTTTACTTACATTTTTGTATCACTGTTACCTATTATATAATGGCCCTTTTAATAAAGGTCTTTAGGTGATAGAGTGAAGACATCTGAAGGAAAAACAGGTCTGAAAATGGAGAAGTCTTTTATTTCCAAGAAAAAAGTGGGACCTGTGTGTCCCATTGTTTAATTGTGAAGCGACGCAAAACGGTGCGAAGCGACTCGTCGCACACAGTGGAAAGTTACGCACTATGCATGTGTACTTTGTGATGACTTCTTTTTTGCTCGTTGAGCACCAGTGGCACTGGCATCGTGTCCCAGTCAGGTTTGGGTGTTCAGTGAGTCCAGTGAACCGATGCTCATCGCCAGTTGTTGCACAGGTATTGTTCTTGCCTTGCTTATTCTTGACGGGGATGATGGTTGCCAGCGGTTTATACAAGCTCCTTTGCGGGACCAGTTGTTGACCAAGCTTCTCAATCGAGTTAGTTCAGACAAATGCATTCGCAATCGTCAAATGAAGAATGAAGTAGAAAATTCCAGTCTAGAAGTGCCCAAACCCTCAGTCTGTAGTGTACGCATTCCTTGTTTGATCAGACTTGTCGACCCCTCCCATCCAAGTGTTCTAGCGTTCGACCACCGACCACTGATTTCCTGTTGCCATTTGGCAGCGTCCCTTGAACATTGATGCAACATTCTGGTTCGTGGAAGTTAGACATCAGGTGGACATTCTTTGTGTCTTTGCGGTGGTAGGCAATGACATCATGCCTTCTTCGCCAAAGGTGTGACCCTGTGTCCATCTTGTGTCAATTTTCACCTCAGGCGGAAGGTCTTTTTTGTTTGTTCGGAAAGTTCTGCAAGCAGAAATTCCAATGTCCTGCAATTCTTGCAAAAACTTTGTGGAGCTGAAAAAAGTCAGTTTCGCCGCAACGGCGAAGAAATGAATGCAATAGCAACAAATTGGAATGTAACGCGAAGAATGGAAAGCAGCTCGAAATTTCCAGCACGTCGCTCAAGCGCAAAGAACACATGAAAAAAGCACACAAAGGGCGAGCACGAACTATCAAGTGTCACAGTTGTTACTTATTTCTGTTTGAACACCATGCTCGCTTCGCAAACGCGGCCGCTGCAGCGAGTGATGTGACCTTCATACGCTCTGTAACTTCAGCGCGGACATCGCGGTGCAAGCACAAGACATACAACCCCCCTACTCCCTCCACAAGATAAGCGCTCACGCAGGCGACCACATCCTGTAGGGCAAAGTGCACGGAGGCGCGCGCGAGCAACGCTACGAGCGGGGCGATGACCTTTAAGGCTCACCCCTCACACACTTCACGCCATCTCGCTGGTGCGCAAGAAAGCACGCTGAAGTAAATAGTGTATATAAATAGCTCGCCATTAGCATGCTGAAAGACTGTACTCTTTGTTGCCTAGACATCAAACGCCGCGCGCTGTGAAGTGAGAGTCATGCCGTTCGATTCCACGCATCGGAAAGTATTTCCGAATTATTTTACTTTGTGGCTTATATATAAATATATATATACACACATATACATATACGGGACATGACGCCGACGGCAAAAACCAGCCGAGAGTGTCCGTATAATTTATATCGCAATAAAAGTTGTCGAAATACAACGGGGACCTGGCGGGCACGATGCCATCTGCTAGTGGGAGAACAATAGACTCCCCAGTGTACGACTAAGGGGTTTTTGGGCACTTTTTCTCTATTTCATTTGAAACCTGAGCAGGTAGCCCGTCTGCCAGAGACGATATCTTGTAGCCTCTTTTGGGCTGCATGTATTGTTTTACACTTGAGCGCCCTTTTAACAAAATCATGCTCTCATAAACTGCACGATATGTTAAAGGGCTGTACTCAGTCTGAAACTTCTTGTTTATCACGTTGACCAAAGGGTGCACTTTATACACCCAATCAAAATCATTCTCCTCATAGTTTTAAGCATTGTAGTGTTGTCGTTCAGGTGAAGACATCTGAAAAGGCTTGTGTATCATGACTTGTGTAATTTCTTTGAGATAGAACAAGCTGTCGGAACACGAGTACATTGGTAGGTTATGGATGCGGTTCACGCTCATTAGGATCAGCATCTCACTATTGGCTTCTAGCTCATCCCTTGTGCTGTTTGCAGAGTGAAGAGGTTTGTCTGCACAAAAATATGGTCCAAGACCTCATTGTCTTAAAGGGACTGACAACCTGTTTTTAGGGCACCTGTTTTCTTTAGCACATTGGAAGGCTAACTGGTCAGAGTGTTTAGCCACAGAATGGTAACGTGGGAAACGCCGTGAAACATGTTTAATCAGAATTTTTCTATCTGCGGCGAATATGAAGTCATACACATTTGACAACACATGCTGCATACAGTGAGCGCGAGAGCTGTTTTTGTTTGAGCGCGGCGGTTTAGTGCGCATGTGGGCACTCCGCGCGCAATAAACTGCCGCGCTCAAACAAAAAACAGCTCTCGCGCTCACTGTTTGCTGCCTTCGCGGCTGCCAGTGGCCCATGTAGAGCCCGCGGCGCATGCGCATGTGGGCACTCCGCGCGCATGCGCCGCGGGCTCTACATGGGCCACTGGCAGCTGCGACGGCAGCACCGCTTCTCACCGTGCAACTCCTTTTACCTCGTAGGCAACACAGAACCGAGCGGGAATAGATAATAACATACATACTCTAACTTTGAGGACCAATTATGGCGTGCATGACAGTATCAGACTACGTACAGCAAGGTGACCGTCTTCGTAATCCTGCTTCAAGGCTCTTCCGCTAGGCTGCGCAACATACCGGTTTTTGTTACTTTTAAGCACAAATTAAAAATATAAATCCTACTCACAACGCGAAAAGGATGCTAGAATCTGTCACTATATTTCACGGTCTTTTCATTTCTACCAGGATCTAATCACACATTCTTTCCAGTTGTCGGTCCCTTTAATACAAAGGGAAAGCATCAAGAAATGTGTTCGTCCTAGCCTTTGGGAAGTTGTGCAGCTTATCAGATTTGGAGTTCGGCGGGTCTTGTTATGGTAGCAGGCTCCCGCTGTGCGTCTGCATCCTAGCGAGGAGGATGCATTGTTACAAGAAGGAACGTCGGTTTATTTATATGGTTACAAGAGAGGAATGAGCAAATGAATGAGCATTTTTGTGCAAAAGTCTTCGGCTTATATAGCCCCGCATCTGCCATCACTGAGGCACTTGGGAAGCAGTGACAGCAGCTTCCACCAATCAGGTGTCTTGAAGTCTCAGCACTCCACCCCCAAGAAAATGGTGAAGAAATTGGGCCACTCGATACATCCGTTGATAAGGTAGCTTGGTCGAGATGTCCAGTGGAGATCACAAGCGCACCACACAAGGAAGACGTACACAGCCCACGCCTCTAAGACTCAATTCTGTAACGCCAGGCGAGGAGGTTGAGTCCGGAGGAGGGGGGAGAGGGGGTCGATGACCTCGGAGAAAATGGTGGCTGCTGTCACAAACACCTGCACGAGCTAATGGCTGCGTTGAGGTGAAGTCATCACCTGGATCGATGAGTGTGTCTCCAGCGGTGCCATCACACACTGTCAAACACCACTCCAGACAGGGGGGTTTGTGATACCTCTGTCGGATTCCGTGTCACCCGTCCATGACAAGATGTCTGGTCCACTTGACCATGTGTGCGGAAGCACACCTCCAGGAAAGCGTGGGGCTCCGTGGCTCTGTCCAAGCGCCGATACCGAGGAGAAAGCATTCCGCTAGACAGGTGCACGCACAGTGGCGTCTGCTATGATGAACTCCAGGGCCAAACGTAACAAGCTATGGTTCGTGGGCGTGGGCATAACAACAGTTGACGTGTCCCCATGAAGCTCTTTCAAGTCATCTTCGGTATCAGGTTTCGAAACAGTATTTTTCTTTCTTTTCTACCTGTGTATGGTGGATGCTGTCTTCTCTTCTGCATGCCTGAGCAGCTAGTGGGAGCTTCTTCCTTGAGATCACCGCTGTTCTCACTGAACTGTTTGGGTGGCAGCTCTCAAACCTCATTGGTGGTGCGGTATAACTCCTCTTCATCACTGTTGTTCAAGTTTTCAGACAAGCTCCAGAATAAGTCAGGTGTTTCTTCGACAGTGACAGGTTTCTTTCTCCAATGGGGGAGGGGGAGGAATCGATATGGACTACACGGCCTCAAAGCTACCGCCGCTGTATGCCAAGCCTAACCTGCAACAGGTCAATCGCACCACTTTTGGTAAAACGCTTTGTGCTGACCTATACATGCTTAAAAGTCACAAAATGTAGCTGTTGATTATTCATAAGTAGTTACTGTAGTTACCAGACTTTATTGCTTGGAAGTGCACACAAAATTCGAAGTGCACACGTCAAAACACGGAAACAGCTACTAGTCCTGTAGCATGCTTCCACCTAATGGCAACGGTACAAAAATGCACATAGAATGCTCTTCTATGTTCTAGAAATGGAGCCAGTGGCTAATATGTGATATTGCAAGATTTGTTACGGAGCTACAGCACCAAGAACGTGAAACAAAAAATGGGGTCTGTATGTCCCGCTCATCATGAAAGGGTTAAGAATTGTCAGACATTCAGAACTGTGGCGAAGAAAAAATTATGTCTCTAAAAGTTAGTGTTCTTTAACAACTGCCGTCAAACCAAAAATCGATTTTCAGCTGTTAATAATTGTGCAAACGCTCATAACTTGTGAACAAACCAATATTTTTCAGTAAAACTTTCCATGCTCCTTACTGAGACAATAAGTTGTGCAATGAACTAATGAACTAGGCAATGAAAACCATGAGTAAGTTTTGATGATGTGGAACTTCAATTGCAACCACCTGAGAAGCCACATTTTTTTAGTTTTTTGGCTGTAAGGTGCTTAACCCTTTGAGGGTTGACTTTTTTCGCCAAATTCCACCCCCAAGGGTCGATTTTTTTTATTGCTGATTTAAATTCTTCAGACGAATTTATTTCAGGAAAAGGATTGTCGTAATGTTTTTAGAGTGACCATAAAGTGAAAACAAAAATCATTTGTGTGGTTACCTACGCATGGTTCACTGATGAGTAACAGCAAGCTAAATTCTTAAAAAGAAAGCTTATACGACTGTTAAAAAATGATGTGTTGGAATAAACATAGTTTACAGATGTACAAAAATAAGTGCACGAAGTGGCGTCAAATGGAAACACTGAGGGATAGTGACCTTTGATCCAGTCAGCACCGTCATGCCGCGCATGCTTTCGCGATGTTGCTCATTCATGAACATCTGTGTCTTAACTCGTAAGTAATTCTGTATGACCGGCTGACTTCCAATGAATCGGGTTCTGATTCAGCAGATTCTGACTCATTTGCAGCAGAGCAACCAGTGCTCACTTTCCCATAACACGAGGAAACTGTGTGGGCGAGTGTGCTGAAGAAAAAAACTATGGTTGTGCACGCATGCGGAAAGCAAAACAAGTGAGAAACCTATAGTAATCCTTCGTTTTATCGCTAATGAGACAGAAGTGGTTTTTGTGAGCCCCCAAAACAAAAAACGCAACCACAGCGGCATCGTTTGTGTAAGTCAGCGCCTGCGCGGAAACAGGCGTAATAGCACCCTGGTGAGCAATAAACAAGCGAGTAATAAAGTGGTCACCCTTTGAGAGATCCCAAACCAGACAGCCAATAGTTTTGCAGGCGCAAGAAGCGGGGACCACACGAAGGACGAAACCGAAACTAGCCGCCGCACAACCAGATGCGCAAGCGATAGCCGCTGCACCGCTGTGGTAAAGCATAAAGAAAACGGAAAGACATTGGTGCAAGAAAAAAACTCTGTGTATTCATCCAACGTGGCAGCATATGCCAAGCATGAGAAATAGTCTAAAAATGTGCATTTTTTAACATACAAGCGATGACGTACACGTACGTTGTTGACCATTTTGAAGGTGTTTGCGGAGGACGTGCATGTACATCATTGACCCTTAAAGCGTTAGTGTTGATGATAGTGTAAAGATTACAGTTCATTGCACAGGCTATATATGCAAATACAGTGCTGCGAAGCCATTTTGTTTTTTATGTGGTAGTATTGGTAGTTATGACTGCTGGTGTGATGGGCATATTTTGGGTAATATTGATGATTAAATTCTAATTAGCTTCAATTTTTTTCTAATGACACATTTGAAGGGTGTTTTAAAGCTATCCTTCTGAAGGTAGATGGAATCAACTTACGATAAAAATTTTAAGGTTTCTAAACAGGAGGGGACATACCTTAAAGAGGCCATGACACGGTCGACCAACAATTTGCAGTCTTCACCAAAAAATAGAAGTAGAGGGTCTATTGTGCCTATAAATATACGAAAGATGCACTGTACAAGAGTATTTCAGTGCAATGTAAGCCCTAGAAGTCGCCGGCTATAAACCCCGCCCACCACCGGCGACCACCATTTTGGCATGGCGTGTGTGACGTCACGTGCTGCATGCAGCGGAGCCGTCGTCTTTACCAAAGTTTCAACCGCTGCAAAACCATTCACTTTCAATGCCAAGCTGAGGAAAGTTAAAATAGCTCAGTTTCACGTGCAGCTGACCATGGAACAAAATCATTCGCCGGAACGCACATGCCCGTGCAGCAAGCAGCCTGTAACGTCATGGCTCGCGAGTGCGCCAGTGTTGCCCAACTTTCAGGCTGCTCGCATGTTTGTAATAATATTCAATTATAAATTAAGCGCTCGACCAAATGCGCTGAAATTTTGCCAGCTTGTTTGTGAACGCACAAGGATTAAACATAATAACACAGACTATGGTCGAAAATTGGGTGTCATGGCCCCTTTAACGAGTGTCTACTGTGTGGAACACATCACCTTCTTTTGACACAGACCTTCTTTTGACCTCTTAATGTGCTGTTTTGGCATGCCAATGTTCATGTAAGCAGCCTTTGGTTATTTGAGGACTCAGTTGTGTCTGTGATCCTACGTTTGTCTCAGTTTGAGATCTCTACTTCCAGGACAAGATGGAGGCCGCCGTAAAAGACAACGGAAGTCAACCCAGAGGAACGCGCGTCGAGCTGCAGTCGAGATAGTCTTCCCTAAAGACGCCTCCACACAGTGCAGCCTGGAAATGGCTTCCAAGACTACCAGCTATGCTGTCAGAACTGCGTCCAAGTCTGTGCAGTGCAGTGGGTGAATGCTGTTGATGAAATGTGCAGAGACATCAGACTTGAGAGCGGAAGACTTCGGCTGGAACACATGTGCGAATCATGCTCGCTCAAGTGCCTCGGGAGCTACGCTTTTGAGCTGCTGTGTTGTCACGGGCTTGATTCCCGGCCATGACTGTATTCTGCCGAGGCAGAAAACAACAGTACTCGTGTATTTCGCACGGTATGCACTTAAATGTTCTTTTGTGCCAGTTTTTTTTTTTTTTCCCTTCTTTTTGCTGAGCCACGAATGCTTTAATAATTTATGATGGATTTCATTATTGCAGTGAGTCATATTTATTAAAGCACAGATCAAGTAAGTTTTTGTTGTATAGCTAAACCTCAGTATAACAAAGTTAATCAAATCTGCAGTTTCCTTCCTTTCATCCAAAGTTAGCTATGTATTGGAATTCGACCATTTTTGCAAAAGTATAGTCACCGATGGATACATTTTTCACATAGAAGGTGCCGAAAGAAATGTTCCATCAATCAGCAGCATGGAAAAGGTAACTTAAATTAAAAAAATCACTTTTGCTGAAACTGAGAAGTAGCTGTCAGGTTTACAGCTTAATGTCCTGCCGAAAAAGTCCTCACGAAGCAGCCTTACACCACACGAAAAGCTGAAAGAAATGCAGGTCCACTGCAGCGATAATCAGTGAAAGTGAATCTATCATGCCCATTCAGCTGCTGCGGCTTGCCATAAAAGCCTTAGAGAGTGCTCAGAGTGGTACGACACTACTCTGTGCTCAATCCGATGAATACACAATATGGCAACTTGTCGCTGCGCCCTCCACAACAACTAAAGAGCTTCATTTCAAAGTTGCATGACTGCGAGATAACAACTGGAGTTAATGCCACCCTTGTTCACGCTGAGCACATTTTCTTTCTTACAACATCACGCGTGTGCCTTATGTTGGTAATGTCTAGCAAAATTAGGTATGGCATCCCAAATTCCAGTCTCTGCTAATGCGTTGGTTCCGCAGAAGTCTGGTAACTTGGTTTTATTGGTCCTGTAACTTGGTTTACAGGACACCCGCATAACTTTATTAAAGTTAGTAGCAGAGCGGCAGATAACTGCAGGCAGCTAAAAAAAGAAATTGCTTGGTTGCATAAAAACATACTGCAGTAGTGCACTCACGGTGAAAGCACCTGTTAGAACCTTTGACTCTTGCAGGTAATTTTTTTCAGTGAGTCGTGGAGAGCTTTTTATCAACTTTGGAATCGCAGAGTGACCGCAGTGACAACATTCTTACACGTGGAAACGGGGGCGGATCCAGGAGCCAAATTTAGGGGTGGGGGCAAGGGGTGGGGGGGGGGGTATTGCACAACTCACAGTAACTAAAGGGAAGTGGGGGGAGAAGGCGAAGGCACTTTCTTTCGCAGTGAGGTCTATATATTTTTCAAGGTAGCGCACTCTCATTCTCTCATCGTATGCTGCGTTGAAGTGCTTGCTTGAAACGTGACAGAATGGAACCAGTGTTCTTTAAAAAGGACTCTGCGAAATGTATTTGCGTGTGCAGTAAATGTTCGGCAATCCAAGGACATTCATGAACACTCGCCGGTTTCACGCATACCCGACCCAGTACGAGCGAGCTAGAACGGTGCCGCTTTCATTTTCATCAAAACCGTCCGAGAACACGTAGGTGGTAATGACACGTTGCTTTTTGTTTCATCTAACTTAAATCTCAGTATCAAATTGAGGAAAAACTGGTATGGTGCAAAGAAGACGGGGACGAAACGAAGACACGGACTGACAGACACGGGCGCCAACTTCCAACTGTTTATTATCAGAGACCGCGCTGATTTATATAGGCTGCCGAATAAAATCATCTCATAACAGAAATAGACGCATGGCAGAACTTACAATTCATCATGAGCCACTAAAACAGAGTCAAGGCATGCGCCAGAAACCACTAACGCGAGCTGTGAAAACATGCCAGCACACATGAGCATGTGCCAACCCTAGCGAGAGGCAAAATGGGCATCGCACAATCTAAACTCTACATGTCTTCAGGCTATCTTTCAAAAAGATGGCTTCTTTCTCACTTAGATCTAGTGATGGGGCACTGATGTGAAAATCCTGTCGGGTACGTCGCCAAACCCTTTCCTCCAGATGCCCTTTAAAACAAATTACACATATTTTGAAGCTACAAATCTTACTCGATCGTTGCAAGCGACTACGGTTGATCTGCGGTTGCCACGGGCATTTTTTTCCCCTCCATGGCAATGAAAACATAAATAAAATAAAAAAGAGCTCCTGCGTCCGTTGAACATCCGCATATCCGCCGTGGACATCCGCAGGACACCTGCTGGCTTGCCAATTAGTATGCGCCTTAGAGTCCTGCGGATGTCCGCTGTACGTCTATCGGTCATTTGCGGATGACCACTGGACGACCAAGACATCCCGTGGTGGATATCCATTGGATGCCCATCGGAGTTTAAATGCCCAATGGGTTGTGTCTAGTACTACTCTCTCTATGGCTACTCATCCTTGTCACCTATTACACGGCGACTACAAAAACGGCAGATTGGGTGCTGATGCAAGGGATTTGCGTAACCGAATATAGAACTGCATCGCACAGGCCAACAAGCATTAGTATGCCATTGGTGGCATTAGCTGGCAATGGAAATGCAGCGGTGCAGTGTCTTGATGTGGAGCCGGAGAGGTGTGGAACGTTGGACTTCAGAAGAGCTGCCCATAGCTCTCGGTTGCGCTGGCTTGGGAACCCCCAGTGACTGTTGAATTTCTTGCGTACAACATCGGCGAGTGATCATAAGGCCAGCGGTAGGTGAACTGAAGTGCGCAGTTGTCGGTGCAGATTGCAGGTGGCTGCAGTAAGTCGCCAGTTGTTCGTCATGCGAACGCAGATGCGCGAGGAAGACCATAAACATGAGCGCAGCCCTGTAACCAC
>NW_023616095.1:0-40001 GCF_013339695.2 Rhipicephalus sanguineus
GTGGACCGATCACGGAGGCAGTGGAAAACCACGTTAGATGCCGAAAGCTTCGGAGGGTGGCGGGGCAGGAGCAATGCATCGACTGAGAAGAAAGAGAAGATGGAAAGAGAAGATGGTACAAGGCACCCTGGGAGTTTTTGTTTGTTAATCTTGTACGTACTACTATTTTTTATAGTTTAGTTCTTGCTGTAGTTGGTGTATAACACTGCTTTATTGGTACTGCCTTTTCTTGCAATCTGCTCATGCAATTTTTAATACGTACACTCTTCATCGTGGGTCCCCATGCAGTATTCGGACAACGGGAGCCTAGCCTGTAAAACGGATCCTTCACTTTGCGTATCGCTACTTCCCTAACAATAAACTTGAAACTTGAAGCTTTGAAATTGAAGCTTGGCTTTCCACGGCTCTGTCCCGACAGATGACCCCACGCTTGAATGTGGAGCACTGCGGCAGTAAAATAAAAAAGCTAGAGCAATACTCATATATATATATATATATATATTCTATATATATATATATAATATATATTATATATATAGATATATAGATATATATATATATATATATATATATCTATATATATATATATATTGTAGTGAAGAAGAGAGTGCTACTCGGAAAGGCAGGGGGTACCACTCAGGTGGAAAAGAAGAAGACGTTTGGTTGTCTCGGCGTTCAGGCTGTTCCGCCATTAGGTTCTTGGCCAATCCCCCAGTGTGGGTATGAGCCACAGCTTCCAGGCTCTACTCTACTCTAACTCTACATTAGCACGTAACTTGTCTTAACTGTTCCTCTGTTTTATAAACCAGTGCTACTCCTAAACGCCTTATTTTAACTGTGGAGGTGCGGGGTACTCCATAATCCTGGAACTTCGAAACCGTACGTTGCCTCCGGTTTCTACCATGTCGACGGACGAAGGGTCAGCAGGTAGCCGCCTCGGCTTCAACTACTCCGCCTGTTGTCTGTTCCGGCCCCATTTGGCAACGCGACCCACCTTCCTTCAGCGGTACCGATGACAAGGACGTGGAAGATTGGCTTGACGAGTACGACCGGGTGAGCAAGCACAACAAATGGGACGATGCGCATAAGCTTACCGTCGTCCAGTTTTATTTAACCGACGTCGCCAGTCTGTGGTACCGTAATCACGAGCGGGACCTTCCCACCTGGTCGGCCTTCAGAACGGCGTTCGCGGATCTGTTCGGCCGTCCAGCGCTTCGCAAGCTACGTGCCGAACAGCGCTTGCGCGCTCGAGCTCAGCATAAATGGTGAAAATTACACCAGCTACATCGAAGATGTGGTCGACCTTTGCCGGCGTGTCAACTCGGCCATGACGGAAGCCGAGAAGATCAAACACATTTTGAAAGGTGTGAGTGACGACGCATTTCAGATGCTTGTCGCCAAGAACCCGCAAACGGTCTCTGACGTAATCCAACTCTGTCAGAGTATGACGAACTCTGGAAACAGCGTGAATCCACTCGTCGCGCCAGTGCGTCATGTGCAACGATCTCCGCTTTAACGTCGGCTGGCATTGCGGAAGACTATTCTGCCTTGCTCCTTGAGATCAGCAGTTTGTACGCGAGGAGGTCGCGCGCCAGCTGTCTCTTGTACCTTACACCTTTGAAGCTGCCCATCTACTTTGGCGCCATCGATACAGCGTGTCGTTCAGGAGCAAGTATCCGAGGTGCTGCCCGCAGCCCATGTACCACCAGTCGCTGCTCCGCTGACCTATGCTGAAGCACTGACCGCACCCCGACGTTTGCCTGTCGCGAATTCCTACGTTCCCGCGCGCACCTTTGCCGCACCGCCTGAACCTGTGCATCACGCTGCCCGTCCGTTCTCCCGACCAACACCATCACGCCTTCAAACCCATGGCGCACTCCAGACAACCGCCCATATGCTACGCCTGTGGTTTTGCGGGCCACGTAGCACGGTTTTGCCGAGCGGCGTGAGTTTCTCCTACGGGACGACAGTGCGCCAAACAGTTACGATTTCCCGCCGAGACCTCAGACTGCTCCATCTGGCCCACCTGCCGCCATGGACACATTTTCGACTCGCCAGAACTTCAACAGACGCCGGTCGCCTTCACCTCGGCGCCGTTCCCTTTCCCCTATGCTACGACGCCCTCCTTCTGTCCCTGAGGAAAACTAGAAGCCGCAGTTCCGGAGGCAAGAACTGCGCAGCTTTCGAACTCTACAAGACTTGTTTTTCGCCGTATGTCGTTGCTGTCTCCGTTGAAGGTGTCCCTGTTTTAGCACTGTTCACTGGCGCCGCAGTGTCCTGTAATGAATGAGAAACTGTTGCTGCAGACCTCAAGAAAGTAGACGTACTTCCTCTCACGACTTCGTTTTGAGCACTGCAAGTGAGCAACAAATTCGCCCTCTCGCTGCGTGCATGGCACGCGTTGCGATTGCAGACGTTATTTATGCCGTCGAGTTTGTTGTGTTGCCGACGTGTCCCACGACATTATACGGGCTGGGACTTTCTCTGCACTCATCATGCTGTCATCGACTGCGCCCGTGCCGAAGTCGAGTTCTCGCCGTTGTGTGCATCTGCTGCGGTCGACCTGCAAAAGTTTTTGTGGCTTTCTCATCCGCGCTAGTACCGCTTTCCTGCGACACTGGCTCACCTGTTCTTTTTACGCCTTCTGAAACCGGCGCAAGTGCTTCCTGATTCCCTTCGCCGTTCTCACCATTCACGATGGATCAAGTGCAATTTATGTCTCTAATCCGTTTCCCTCGCCTTCCAAATTACTGCGCGGAGAGTGGCTAGGCCTTGCAGATGACATTGATCCCTTGTGTGCACATGTCGTTCCTGATCACTCGAACCCGCTTCATATCGACGCCGTTGATTGCTCCACGTTACCCTCTCAGCCATCGTTCACCGAAGCACTTTCGCGATGCATCGACAGCAACCTTACGGCCCAGCAGCGCGCCGACATCATCGCCCTCCTCGAGCGCTTCCGCACAAGCTTCGACCACCAGCAACCAACTTTGGGCCGTGCTTCCACTGTATGTCATCAAATCGACACTGGCATTCACGCACCTTTACGTCAGCGTCCGTATCGTGTGTCGGCATCTGAACGCCGTGTCATCGCAGAACCAAGTTGACGACATGCTGAAGCGCGGCGTTATTGAGCCCTCTAACAGCCCATGGGCCTCGCCGGTTGTTCTAGTAAAGAAAAAAGATGGCTCAATAAGATTTTGCGTCGACTACCGCCGGTTGAAACAAGATCACACGCAAAGATGTTACCCCGTTACCTTCGCATAGACGATGCGCTCGACTGCTTACAAGGCGCCGAGTTCTTCTCGTCGCTAGACCTGCGCTCCGTTTATTGGCAGGTTCCGATGGCCGAGGCTGATCGCCCAAAAACGGCTTTCGTTACCCCCGATGGTTTATACGAATTAACGTCATGCCATTCGGGCTATTGCAATGCGCCTGCCACCTTCGGCGCATGATCGACAACATCCTCCGTGGCCTGAAATGGCAAACCTGCCTGTGCTATTTAGACGACATTGTCATATTTTCCCTTGACTTTTCAACACATCTTCAGCGCCTCGAAACAGTGCTCACTTGCCTCAGTTCCGCCGGTCTACAGCTCAATTTAAAGAAGTGCTGCTTTGGCGCCCGACAACTCCTAATTTTGGGCCATGTCGTCTCTAGAGATGGTGTTCGTCCGGATCCGACGAAACTTCGTGCCGTTGCCGGAGTTCCCTAAGCCAAAGACGATGAAAGAACTTCGCAGCTTCCTCGGCCTATGTTCCTATTTTCGTCGTTTTATCCGCAACTTTGCCTCCATCATATCGCCCTTGACTGAACTTCTTCGCTGCAACCGCGATCTTTCGGGATGGTCCATCGGCGTGTGATGATGCATTTGCCACACTCCGTCGCCTTCTTACAATCACCTCCAATACTGCGACATTTTGATCCACTTGCTCCGACAGAAATCCACACGGACGCTAGCGGTATCGGTCTCGGTGCTGTGCTCGCCCAGCGTAAGCCTGGATTTGATGAGTACGTCGTCTCCTACGCCAGCCGTGCGCTCACAAAAGCGGAAGCCAACTATTCCGTTACAGAAAAAGAGTGTCTGGCCATTATATGGGCAATAGGCAAATTCCGACCCTATCTTTACGGGCGCCCATTTAGCGTGGTTACAGACCACCATGCATTATGTTGGCTTTCCTCTTTAAAAGATCCTTCCGGCCGGCTCGCCCGTTGGGCACTCCGGCTCCAGGAGTACGACATTCACGTCATTACCGATCTGGCCGAAGACATTCCGACGCAGATGCTCTGTCCCGATCACCCCTACCATCTAGTGACGAGTCGCCGCCTCCGCCTACACACGACGTATCTGCACTTGGTGTCAACGACATGTTTCTGGAGCAAAGGAAGGATCCCTGGTTGCTTCAATTCTTAACTTGTTGCGTCGACCTCCCTCGCAACCCATCCCTAGAGGTATGCGCCGTCAAATACAGCACTTCGTTATCCGGGATGGTTTGCTATACCGACGAAATTATCTCCCTGAAGGACGCCGATGGCTCCTGGTTATTCCCAAACATCTCCGCTCGGACATATGCGCCTCCTTTCACGCCGACCCACATTGCGCGCATGCGGGGGTGTTAAAAACTTACACCCGCCTATCCCAACGCTTCTACTGGCGCGGAATGTATCGCTTCGTTCGCCGCTACGTCCGTTCCTGTATTGCTTGCCAGCGCCGGAAGAATCCAGCTTCCCGTTCTCAGCTCCACTACAGCCCTTGCCTTGTCCTGCCAGACCATTCGACCGTGTTGGTATAGACCTCTACGGACCTCTTCCAATCACACCTGCTGGAAATCGCTGGATAATCGTCGCCATTGATCACCTTACGCGGTATGCAGAAACTTCACCGTTGCCATCTGCATCGGCAAGTGACGTCGGTTCTTTCCTATTGCATCGCATCATTCTACGTCATGGTGCACCGCGTGAGCTGCTCAGCGACCGAGGACGCGTGTTTTTGTCGGACGCAGTCGAATCACTTCTAAAGGAATGCCATGTCATTCATCGGACCACCACCGCGTACCACCCTCAAACAAACGGCATGACAGAACGATTCAACCGAACATTAGGGGATATGCTGTCAATGTACGTCGCTTCCGACCACT
Source organism: Rhipicephalus sanguineus (assembly GCF_013339695.2). Lineage (NCBI taxonomy): Eukaryota > Metazoa > Arthropoda > Arachnida > Ixodida > Ixodidae > Rhipicephalus > Rhipicephalus sanguineus. Next base: position 5,139 of record NW_023616095.1, read on the forward strand.
CCAACTGGGACCGTGTTCTCACTTTTGTGACGTACGCGCATAATACTGCAGTACAGACAACCACTGGATTCTCTCCATACTTCCTCCTCTACGGACGCGAGCCCTCCTGCACGCTAGACACCATCCTCCCTTACCGCCCTGATGTGGCTGAGTCGACGACGGTGTCACAAGCTGCTAAATACGCGGAAGAGTGTCGCCAGCTTGCCCGCTCCCTCACTACTGCTGACCAGCAACGCCAGAAACACCATCGCGACAGCTCGACGCCTCCGGCCTCTTATGCCCCTGATCAACTTGTGTGGCTTTGGATCCCATCAACCAGCCCTGGTCTGTCAACGAAACTTCTCTCCAAGTATTACGGCCCTTACCGTGTAGTCAAACAAACATCACCTGTGAATTACGTCGTGGAGCCGCTTGCGCAGTCCTCTGATCAACGACGCCGTGGACGTGAGACTGTTCACATAGACCGCCTGAAACCGTATTACGACCCCTCTGTCGTCTCCTGCCCCTAAGTCGCCAGGATGGCTCTTTTCCGGAGGGGAAGAAAATGTAGTGAAGAAGATGAGTGCTACTCGGAAAGGCAGAGGGTACCACTCAGGTGGAAAAGAAGAAGACGTTTGGTTGTCTCGGCGCTTAGGCTGGTTCTGCCATTAGCACGTAACTTGTCCTAACTGTTCCTCTGTTTTATAAACCAGTGCTACTCCTAAACGCCTTATTTTAACATATATATATATATATATATATATATATATATATATATATATATATATACATAACCTTGTGGTCACTTGAGCTGCTAGCTCTGCTCTTGGTGCACCGGTGAATCATTAAGACGCCAAGTTTAAAGTCTCTTCGTCCGAGGCTCCAAGCTAATCGTGTTTGACAGCTAGGCGGCTAAAAAAGCAGCAAAGCACAAAACTGTTGAAAGCAAGAAATACGGTGAACTAGCGAATCATTTTTTGAAACCTCTTTAGAACTCATTGTAAAAGGTCAACTCCGACTCGCAGATTTCTATCGTCCCCCAACTTCGTTCGCGAGCCAGAGTCATCCCATTGTTTAGGTCAAAGCTAGGTCCAGTTGTCCAGCAGTGTCTTATAACGCGTTGCATGAGTTGCTTTAGCAATATCCCGTTTGTCGACCCTTTCCTGCTTGTTTCGCCGTTGTTAATTCGCGTCGCAATCCCCGCATCGCGCTTGCAGATTTTCACGAACACATGTTCCTAGGAGAGCTTTGCTCCCAGCGGATGCAGAGCCCTCCGAACAGGGTCTGATACACCTTGAAACATAGGAAATAGACACAATGGATGTTGTCTTCACTCATGACGCACTCCCCGTTTCTCTTCGCATGCGCTTCTGGGTATCGCTAATAAACGTCCTAGGATAATGCTGTCTTTCCAGTGCATCAACTACGCTTTCCACTTCTAGTGTCCAAGGATGTTTATTATTATTATTTGCAGATAAAGTCTCATTTCACCAACGATGCATGAACAAATAAATTGATGCAACAAAATGAGGCGTACAGAAGAAGGCTGGTGTTGGGCTGTCTTTTCGGTTTCCTTCGTCTAGGGTTTTACCACGTGCAATTTTGACTACCCGCGCATGCCTTCGTATGTTTTCATTAAATAAATCCTATCATTAGGTTTGTGATCTATTACATATTTTGTACAGTAACGGAAAAGCAACGACGTTACTTTTTCAGAGTAACTGTAACTGTAACAGGTTACTTATGGAAACTCTGTAACTGTAACTGTAACAGTTACTTTTTTGGCTTGGGTAACTGTAACTGTAACACTTACTTTTTACTGGTAACGTGCCCATGACTGCCTCTAACCCTGCCCTGGCTACAGGTGGTACCTCTCCGTGCTAATTTACATGGGCGTCTTCAAACATAGGAGATTCCTTCCCCCTTCTGAATTTCCTGCCTAATAGGGTCCAGAAGCGTAACATTATATTCGTGAAGCGCCGAATGATAAACATTTGAAAGAAACATTCTAACGCGAGGCACACGAAGAAAAAATATGCGAATTTATTGTTTCGAATAGTTTTTATTGAATAATACATGCTGCACTTCAAACATTCACTTTAGCAAATTTCAGTACGAAGGTAAAAAAAAACACAGAATAGGCATTACTACGTAAACAAGCAACTCGCAGAAGGACTTTGCTTTCTCGTCGAGAAAGGAAAGTTCATTTGGTCACAATTTGATTAATTTTCTAGACGGTTTGTGTGCATAATTGGAGGGCTTCTCTTGTGAGTCGGTGATTTTCTTCGTGTGGTTGATGAGAAGTATTCTCATGAATTTTTCGGCAATTAGAGCTGCGGATCGTTTTGCGTGGCTGTCGTCAACATACTCTGGACATTTTAGTACTGGCGCGCGTTCGAGCCGACGCTCGACGAGTAGCTGAAGAACTTCCAGCGTATTCGTTCTTGGCAGATGCGTTGCCACGCGGTCAAACAAATTAATTAAATTGTTCAAAAGAGCAAGAAACTCTGGCCTTGGATAGCATAGCCCGCTCTTGTCTTGGTCTTGCAACAGTACGTACAAAGGATTGTCTTTGTTGCGTGTTGTGACTAGGATTTCACAGGATCCGCAACCAAAATCTTATTAACTTGGCAATGTAGCCGCCAACATATGACAAACCCCAGTAAGTCACCGACCTTGGTGTAGGGGCATGACATTGCGTTAGGTCTTCCAGCTCGTCGTGAAACTTTTCAGACAGTGTGGCTACCACTTGCTCAGCATCAACATCGGGCGTTTCGGTTTCTTTTGGGCATAATGACTTAGCCTTCAGAATCCGATCAAGGACAGCCGCAACGGCTCTGGCGTCCAATTGGTCATTGCCGCCACAGATTTGTCGAATTCGCCCAAACAGTGCCTCAATCGGATCGCTATTTAGTTTCTTAGTCAGCACGTAACGGACGCCTTCTTGAAGCAAGAAACGTGTAGTTTCCACAGTGGATTGCGTGGTGAATAGCAACGCTTGAAAGGTCTCTTCTGTGAGAGCGCCGTTGCCTGAGGCGACCCAGGGCGCGAGCGGCAAAAGGGCACGCAGCAGTACACCATTTCGATGCCGGCCAGTCCACGTGTACCAGTTTAACCCGATGCACCCTGAAAATATTATAACGACGCAATCAGAAATTGATTGAGAAAATTATGCAACTGAAGCGCACAACACGTATACTTACTTGGTGAAATATAGCAGCGAATGTATTCATTGGTATCGGTGATATTCCACGGCAGGTCCAAAACACGTGCGGCAAGCGTGGTCGGTTCACTCGGCCAGAGGCGAGGCGTCGACTGAGGCTGTGTTTCAATTCTGGACAGCATCGTAGACGGTCTACGCTGACAGCTTAGAAGACAGCATCGAGGTCATGTTGTCCGACAAATGGAACGCGTCTAGAAGACGGCTACGCGACGTGATGCCACCTCGCGTCGAGAAGAGAAAGCTAAGAAAAACAAACGTAAATGTTCTTTCTTTAGCCTCTTTCGTGTTCAAACCTATGAAAAAATTAACGTAGCTTACATTGAGCGCCTGCAAAAGCGCCTACTGGTGTACAGACGACCATACCGGCGAGATCCGAGCTACGCGAGCATTGCGCTGAGCCGCCATCTTGTTTGGACAGCAAAGTAGCCTGCATCGTTTTTGTCTTTCTCGAAGCTGTCTATTTTGCCGGCTACGTGAGAATTGGAATGGGACTTAAGATGGCCGCTGTCCACTTAGCTTTCTATTTAGCCGTCTACGGTGAGTATTGGAACACACCCTGAGAAAGAGGAGGGTTGGGAGAGTAGAGAGTTGGTACGAAGCGCCCCCACTCGGCGAACGCTGCAACGAGCTGTGAAGAATTTGCCCTATTGTTCCCTCCTTGGGTGCGCAGGCCGTAAGGAAGTGCGCGCGTGCCGCCACTGTAGTCCGGCCGCGGTTCAAGTTTGTGAATGAATTAACACACCGCGAGGCAACGTTTATATTTGCCGCGAGGTGGCGACCTTAGCCCTAGCGTCGTAAAGTCCCTCAAAATATAAAGTAGCGCCAACTTCGTCCCTTCGCCTCTGCCTCCTCTCCTAGCAGCTGCAGCAGCGCCTCTAGGGTGTCCTCCGGGAAGCTACAGATTTTACCCGCTGTAGTGAAAACCTCTTTTTTCTGCTGTTGTACCGGCGGTTGGTGCCATTGGCCAAGCAGGTCGGCATACTGAAGCATCCAGAACCACCGTACGAACTGACTCAAGCGCGGTCGACCACGCACCGTGCACCGATCAAGTAAACAACCCAGACGAGGACAAACAAGATGGCGCTCGGACAACCTTCTAAAAAGCTAGTGCGCCACTCTAGCGATTTCTTAGCGCCGCCGAGTTTGCAGTGGCGCTGCCATCAGGAGCGAGCACTTTTGCGTACTAAAATATTATGTACCCTACAATTTTATGCAGTCGGGCACCATGAAAAGACGCCACTTGCTTCGCTATATATATTATAGTGTCGTAAAAGCGTCGGCCTCGCTCATATCATCACGCTAATCCAAACCAAAAAAGTCACAGTTTCACCGCAAGGGCGAAGCAATGAATGCGATAGCAGGAAACTAATGCTATACGAAGTGAGGCTCGCCAATGGATACTCTCAGTTTGAACGGCGCTCCTGTTGCAAAGGCGGCCGAAGCAGCGAAGAAAACTAGCGTGCTTGAAGTGTCGAGCTGTGACACTTGATAGTTCGCGCTCATCGTCTGTTTGTTCGTTTAGCGGCGTCTCTTGAGATCGAGTGACTTCCGTACGCTCCGTAACATGAGCGCGGATACCACGGTGAAAGCTTGAAACAACCCTCTTCCCCTCACCACCAGAAAACCACGCGAGCAGACAGCGGAAGGGCAAGGTTCTCCCTGCGCAATAAGAAGAAGCGAGCGAGCTCGCCGACGACTTTTAAATGCGCCCGTCGTTCTCCTAACGCCATCTCGCTGGTAATGAAGAAACGCTTATAAGCGCAGCCGTCTCTGAGTCCTCCAGCGGTAAATGGTGTGTATATAACGCTCGCCGTTACCTACGTGGAGGATCTGCGTTTCGTGGCGTAGTGGCTAGCGCCACTCGCTGCGGAGCAAGAGGTCCCTAGTTCGATTCCGCGCTTCGGGAGCATTTTTCTGAATTATTTTTCTTTGGGGCTTTTATATATATATACATACTTATACATATACGGTGCATGACGGCGACGGCGACGGCAAAATTCAGCCGAGACTGTCCATATAATTGCTATCGCAATAAAAAATTAACACCATCTTCCCAAAGGGAACCCTGATGGGATGCGAAGCAGTAGCGTTGCGCACGGGTGGCGTCATGGGTTGAACGGCGCTAACGCGGGTGCTGCGGTGAGCGCTGGAAGATTCGTTTGAAGCGATGGTTGGCGTAGGTCTTGTCGTTTCTTCAGAGTGGACACGGGCGCTGGTCCTGACCTGGCGCGCGTTTCGCCTTGACTACCACGGCCTTGTGATCGGTGAAGTGCACGCTGAGAGGTTCCTGCAGACATTCGACGTCGAAGTTGGCAAAGACCAGATCGATGCACGTTCCCCTTATCGTGGTGTGTAGTTTCCGTTCCGCCGACACGCACTTCAGCGAGTGCACGTCACGCATGTAATCGACGAGCCATTCTCCTACTCCTCCTCCGCTGACGTCAACGTTGAAGTCTCCCGCGACTATAAGAGGCGCGCGTCGACACGCCTCGCCGCAATCAGTCAGCGTCTCCTCCAGACAGCGCTGAACCTGGTCCTTCGGCAGGTTGGGAGCGAGGTACAGCGCGAGGATCGCGACGTCGCCGACGCGCACGGCAACGCACTCGGAGCAGGAGCGTCTTCGGCAAACGGACGGACGGACGAACGGACGAGGCGACAGCTGTGGGCGCTACGGCGAGCGCGCGGCAGGCGAGGGAGAGAGACGTCAGCGCGCACTGCGAGGGGAGCGTGACGTCACCGCGCAGCTGCGGCGTGGAAAATCGCATGGAAAATCGTACCATCTGTCTCGCCCTTTACACAGGCTAGTCAAAAGAGCTGCTTCGCATCTAAAATAGCTCTGCGACGTGCGCCTGTCCCCCCTGGCTGTAACACCGCGTTCCCCGCTCACGCGCTCGCCGCGAGAAAAATCGCGGCCGGGCTACCGGGGCGGCACGACGCGCTTTGCGTTTCCCTCTAGTCCGGCCGTGGTGTTCAATCACATTTTAACATGCCGCGGGATGGCGACCAAGTTCTGCGTCCAATATGCGACGCTCTTCTGGCTATCACACCTCGTTCTCTGATTACGCTTTCACCGTTAACTACAACATCTACGACAAGGGTTTCTTTAATCACTTAGCATGGACGTTAGTCGTCGGGATGGAGATGTTCCACCAATCATCAAAGTGGGTATATCCACGTTAAACGGTGCTGTAGCTGCCAGACATCAATATACATTGTGCAAACTCTCTTATATGAATATACAGTAAACATTCAGTTACTTCTTTAAGGGCACGCTTTACTTTCATGTTATTCCAATTTCTATGACGGAGGGATCAACCATGTTTTTTTTTTGCATGTTTCTTTTCGCACACGCGAGGCCCCGTGTCTTCTCTGTTCACCTGTTTGCGCGTACCAGAGAACTTATTCTTTGCTGAAAAAAAATTGAGGAGGGGCGAATCATGTAGGGAAAGGTGTTTCAGCTCCACTAACATGAAACCTGTAGAGGGGCAAAGCATGCAGTGTGCGCCAGTGTTTCCCACAGCAAAATCACTGCTAACCAGCAATGAGAGACAGAAGAAAGATTAGACACAGAGGCCCGCAGTCCGCTTTTAGGTAACGTGCACGCTGTGTATCTTTATTGTTCAACTACGCACAAGAGATCTCCCACCAGCACTACATTGCAGGTCAAGGTCCAGTGCCTATGGGGTGGCTAGTGAATGGCTGTGCAGCGCATGCAGTTTTTTTTTTAAATTAAGGAACTCGATAGCAGACGCTGCCAGCGTCAGCGTTGTCTCTTACGGGCGAGGGCACGTTCTGGTAGTTCAGTGTTCGTCGCAGAAAGAGCGTTTCCATAGCCAACGCGTGCTGTTCGCTCTCTCTTGCCACGCAGCGAGCGCTGAGGCAGTGGCGCCCTCTCTTGCGCTCAAGCAAATGGACCGTCCCGACAACAGACGATGATGCACGATGCACGCTGAGACCTTAAGGTGCTTCGCCCCTAAAATAACTGTAATGCCTGCTTTTTGTGCTACTTTTTTTATACACTCTGCCACCCTGTGCAAATAGGAAGAGGTGCTTGAATAGTGGTAGAAAGTCCCTCTTAGAGTAGTGCAACCTGAGCTGGGCAAGCAGTGAATTGCGAATAACGTCCTACCCTTTAAGGCAACTGCAAGAAATGGACAAAGCATCCGTTGTACACTCTCGTATTTCAAGCGGTGCCAGTGATAAAGTGCTGTACAAACGAGAGCATTCAGAACTTGGGAAATAGACAGGAATTGCAGTAATTGTAAGAGTGGGTAAATGTGGGCACAAAGGAGTCTTTCCTACAGAATAGGCTCGATCCAGGTTGGTTTCAGGAGCCACATGCTGAGAACAAATAAGATACATTGAATGGTTTTCAGTTCTTTTTCCCGTGCTTTATTTAGAACATTGGAATATTTAGAGGCCATTGTTTCCACATTATGTTAGTTTGGCTTATTCCTGGTACTAAATTTTATTCACAATGCATCCCAGATTTTACATTTCTGCCTTCTTTTTTATAGGAAAGCAGAAATTCTGAATGCCACATGTTAATTATGTTTGAAGTTTAAGTTGGTTTATTTTTTCCTCACAAAGTACAAGAGAACTGCACTGGGTGTGTCTTCTCTGTTGTCCGCGTTTTTTCATTGCGCTGTCATACTGAAGTTATGAATTACCAACTTACCCAAAATGCTGCTCTCATTAAGTACAAAAAATTGTATCTCTGAAAACTGTCAAAATAGCCTCACGGTAGTGAAACGTCAGGTTTGTTTATACTACAAAAGCTCAAAAATGTCAGTTGCGACCCCTCTTGTAAGCAGATTTTTTTATGAGCATTGAGCCAGTTGTGCCAAGTATGAACTGAACTGCTAGACCAGGGTGGTGGGAGAGGAGGTCTCATGCTGCCGACCACTGACGTGTCTTGATGTCTTTCTTTTTTTGCTGCCAGTGGACATCAGTGACAATGATGATGACATCGATGAGTACGAGTTGTCAGGTAAGCACTGAGCCAGTGATTTTCATTTATCATGCGATGGTACCAAAAATAGAGGCCATTATTCTGGTGCAAAGAGGGCAATTTGCTTGGCTACTCACGCATCTGTGCCTAGTTGCAGCGAACATTCTGGCTTTGCCTCATCAGCCTGGTAGCACGTGGGCAGACCCTGTGGGGTCTGTATATGAGCCGCTCTCGGAGCACACGCGGTCGTGCAACAACACGTGTTCATTTATTAAACACCTCTTTTTACCGCTGCTCATGTCCCGTGGGCCCCTCGTGGTGAGTCGTACATCGGCGACGCCGCATTCGTGGTGCATTGTATGTCTTATGTTGTCTTGTGTTATGTTTTCTGTGTATTGGCATTGTATAAGGTTGTTTAGCATGGTACTAGTTGGGGTATTAGATGCGGCAGGTGAGCTCGTCGTATGTAAGAAGAAGTGTTTAATAAATGAACACGTGCTGTTGCACGACCGCGTGAACTGTCTCCGTGTGTTCCGAGAACGGCTCATATACAGACCCCACAATCTTTGTAAGGTTCTGTTGGCGAATGGCAAGTAGAGACCAACCAGGCAACAAACTGCATGCTTACGAAAGTTCTCGTCTGTCGAAGGAGTAGTGCTTCTTATTACATATATTTCTTGCAGTGAGGTTTCATTTTACTGCTTGGTCATGCAAGGTCTAGAATTGGAAAACAGTACTCTTGTGGGGCTGCGTGTAGATTGATTTGAGTGTTACATTCAGTAGCTTATTACGATGAACCGAAAAATCCACTGAGACCAAGAAATATGTGTGAAGATTTTGCTGGACCCTGTGTAGAGGTGACCAGAATGTTCGGCACAAAAAAAGTCTCAACACGGATACGTAAGATGAGCGAAACAATTTCACAGTTTGGAAGCTATACCCCATCTTAGAAGTTCCCTTCAGCACTCTGGAGACTACAGGGCCCCTTAGCCAATAGGAGGGGCAAAAATTTCTCACTATGTATTCATCCACGCCTTGCTGTCTGCTCAAAGCTCTTCTGGTGTCTACCACATGTGTTGGGCCAGTAAAACGAGCAGACGGCGTAGCTGGTGCCCTCCGCCTTGAATTGTATCAAGTCATCGCCGCGCGCTGTGTGGCCCTCAAGTTCCAAACTGATGCTTGTATTTGCTTTAGCTTTATTTCCTGACACTTCGACCACAATGTACTCGTGTTTAGAATAACAGGGAGCTGAGCCAGTTAATAAGTATTTATTCTAAAAGACAGGGCATGCAGACACGGTGTCCGTAACTGACGGAACTTTCCGGCGCAAATTGAATGAGGACACATGCAAGTACATTCTGAAAGGGCGGTGTCCGTGTTTGCACGCCCTGTCTTTTACAATGTGCTTGTGACTATATTGCGCTATGTCCAAAACAAAATCATTGAATTCTCGCCATGTTAGGTTTAGCAGGTGTTGTGAAACGAACAGATGATTTCTCTAATAACAACATAACATATTTGATTCTTTGTCCTCAGCGTGCGATGGCACAAAGCAGTCGCTGATTTCACCATTTATTTACTGCTGTCACGAAGTGGGCGCTGTCATGTTGATTTGTTACCACAGTTACCGCCCGTTACTGATACAACAATTAAAAGCATACAGTGTAAATGGAAAGACAAATCAACGTATCGTGTATTGATGTGACTTAGCACATGCCAAACAAGTGCAAATGTCTCAACCCTGCCAATTATAAGGTAGTTGTACCTGAAACTATGTTTTCCTGTACAAGCATGTGGCTTGCTTACAACTCATAGCTTTGGTACCGCTGAACGGTAGTGGTGAGAGTGTAGTGTTCTAAGCAGTATGTGTCAGCTTCCTCGCACATCTAGGCTCCAAATCCACAAGGGGCAAAATCGCCATAAAACTTGTTTCACGCTTGTGTATGGGATACCACAAAGGATGCTATGGCCATGCTCACCTACTGCCACATGATAATGTGCATTTTGAGGCACAATGACTTTTAGAATGACGGAGAACCGAGCTAGTTAGTAGGTATTCGTGTTAAAGAGGCCGGGCGTGCAAACACGGACACCAGAGCGAAGTCGGGACACCAGAAACGCCGACTAACAACTGAGAGAAGGCGCACAGCAGCGGAAAAGAAAGGCAGACAGAAAACTTATCTGCGCATGCCCAATTAGAGCACTGCACGGGCCTAATTTTTCGGCCCGGGCCCGCTTTATAAAGCCCAGGCCCGGCCTGGGCCTGCTTTATGAAGCCCGAGCCCAGCCCGGGCCCGGGCGTACATGACCGAACCCACCCCGAGCCCGGCCCGGGCCTGTGGTTCCAAACCCGGATCCGGCCCGGGCGTTCATTACTAAACTTATCCACTGCGCGTGTGTTCATGACCAGGCCCAGCCCGGGCCCGCTAGAGGATATTAGTTGTTGATGATTATCAATGATGCCTTGCGCTTTGTAGCGGGCGATCGGACGGAAAATACGATGTGTACATGCATCAAAATGTTGCTTTGCCCGCAGTGGTAGCCCAGCGGTTAAGCTGTTTGGCTGTTAAAGGGACACTAAAGGCAAATAACAATTTATGTCAGAGTGAAAGCTCAATGTATGACAACTTCTAAAACGGCAATATTATCAACAGCAGTGCCCCACTTACCGAGAAATTAAGCTAAATGTATATGATGAGCGCCACGAGTGGAACATTTTCGAAGTGATCCCGATGACGTATGAGAGTCTGCCTACAATAAATCACTAGTAATCAAACTAGCAGCAATAAAAAAAGAACCTTCCGCTCATCAAAAGACGTAATAAAATGCTTGTAGCGAAGCATTCCTACTCAGTAATGGGTCGTCCTGTCGAGCGCCTTCCAGTGGGTCGTTCTCTTCTCTGAGAGCACGCCCCTCGTGCAGAGAGTCGGCCCCGCTTTGACTGTCGCTGCCGTGCGCCGTCACTGAGTGCCCGTTAATAAACGTCTTGACAATTTGGTGGAGGTGCTGTGCCCTTTAAACAACTGCGGTCCGCATTCGATGCCCTTGGAGCTTCGATCCCGTACCGTGCCTGCTACCATGACTCAAGACGCCGCCCAGCAAACGCCTCCTCTTGCACCGACGCCATGTCCGGGTGTCCCCCGCATCCGCGACCCTCCTATCTTCACCGGCGCGGATGGCACCGACGTCGAGGACTGGCTCGCGATCTACGAGCGTGTGAGCGTCCCTAATAAATGGGACGAGGCAGGCAAACTGAGCAACCTCGTTTTCTACCTCGCGGGTGTGGCAAGTCTATGGTATAACAACCACGCATCCGATTTCGCTACGTGGTCCGCTTTCAAGACCGCCATCATCGACGTCTTTGGCCGCCCTGCCGTTCGCAAGCTGCAAGCCGAACAACGGTTACGTGAACGAGCCCAGCAGTCCGGCGAGTCTTTCACGAGCTACATTGAAGACGTGCTCGACTTGTGCAAGAAAACCAACGCAACCATGTCTGAAGCCGACAAGATCCGGAACATCATGAAAGGCATCGACGACGATGCCTTCACCATGCTACTCGCCAAAAGCCCTCGCACTGTGGCAGAGGTCATCACGCTGTGCCAAAGTTACGAGGAGCTACGCCGGCAGCGGCTGATGACGCGTCGACCTCCATCCCGCGACGCCGATCTCGCTGGCTTGTCGGCCGTGTCGGACCACTCCGTCTTACTCGCCGAAATCAAGTCATTCGTCCGGGAGGAAATTGCCCGCCAGTTCTCCTTACTGGCCTTCTCTCACCCGCAGGATGTTGTACAGTCGTCGACCACACTGCTGCCTCCCCTACGCCGGGCTATTGAGCAGGAAATCGCGGAGGTTATGCCGGAATACCACCAGCCCCCTCCTGCGTCTGCACCGCTCAGTTACGCCCAAGTTGCAGCCAGGCCGCCCCCAGCGCTCCCTGTGGTGCCCCCGCTAACATACGCTGGAGCCGTCACCAGGCCTCAGGCCTTCGAAGCGAGTGTGCCGGCTGCGTACGCCGACATCATCCCTACGCCCCGACTGCAGCCCACCATGCAGTCGTCATATCAGCAGCCGCCCCGTCCCTCGCGTCCTGCCACGTGGACCCGCTGCCGCCTATGTCACCGACGTCACGCCCATGTCCATCTACCCGTCGTTCACCGTCCCCACGACGCCGCTCACTGTCACCGATGCGGCCTCGTCCGGTCGCACGAGACCAGGAAAACTAGTCGTCGCAGTCCAAGAGGCAAGGGCTGCGACGCTATCGAACAGCCAAAGCCCTCAGCAAAGCCCATCAAACGTAGTAGACGTGTTTGTAGATGGTGTGCGCACATCGGCCCTTGTAGATACTGGAGCTGCCGTTTCCGTTATGGACGCTAAATTTAGCCGACTACTACGAAAGGTGACGACGCCACTTTCCGGGCTCTCCCTCCGTACAGCCAGCGCTCACAGTATTCACCCGACAGCGGTGTGCACAGCCCGTGTCGTGATTCAGGACGCTCTGTACGCCGTCGAATTCATCATAATTTCCTCATGCTCTCACGACGTCATCCTGGGATGGGATTTTCTCGCCCGTCACGCCGCCGTAATTCGTTGCGCACCAGCCGAAATAGAGCTCTCACCATTCGCAGATTTGGCGCCGGCGGACAGTACACCGGCTGCGACCAAGGTACTCGTCAAAGACGACACCACACTTCCTGCAAACTCGTCAACGGCTGTGTCAGTCTGCTGCACTGGACTCACCGACGCCGTTGCACTCCTCTCTCCATCTGACCGCGTCTTCACTAGAAAAGGCTTGTTGGTGCCATTTGCGACCGTGCAAGTCATTCAGGGCGACACCGACATTTTTGTTACGAACCCATCCCCGTACATTGTTAGGTTGGTGCGAGGGGAATGTCTCGGCGGAGCTGAAGCCCTTGAAGACGCACAAGTTATGGACGCACCGGGTGACACGCACTGCGCCAACTCCCATTCGCTCAGTGCTGTTTCCACATCTGATTCGTCACCCGCTGATTTATTTGGTTCCTCGATTGCTGAACACCTTACGTCGGTCGAGCGTTCCCAGCTTCTATGCCTGTTGGAAGAATTTCGTTCTTCGTTCGATGTAGCGCAAACTTCTCTCGGCCGCACGTCTGCTGTCACGCATCGCATCGACACTGGCGCCCAACCACCACTGCGGCAACGTCCATATCGCGTGTCGCCAACAGAGCGTCGTGTAATTACCGAGCAAGTCGAAGACATGCTTCGCCGCGATGTTATTCGACCCTCAAACAGCCCGTGGGCGTCTCCTGTCGTTCTCGTTGCGAAGAAGGACGGCTCTGTGCGGTTCTGTGTGGACTACCGCCGACTCAATAAGATCACCCGTAAGGACGTCTATCCCCTACCTCGAATAGACGATGCCATTGACAGCCTGCAAGGAGCAGAGTTCTTTTCATCGCTCGATTTGCGCTCAGGGTACTGGCAAGTCCCCATGGCTGATGACGCTCGACCGAAGACAGCGTTTGTCACACCCGACGGCTTGTACGAATTCAACGTCATGCCGTTTGGGCTGTGCAATGCGCCTGCGACCTTTGAGCGCATGATGGATACCGTTCTGCGCAACTTGAAATGGCACACGTGCCTATGCTACCTCGACGACGTCGTCGTTTTCGCCCCGGACTTCTCAACACACCTTCAACGCCTCCGGCAGGTTTTGACGCGCTTGAGCGACGCCGGGCTACAACTGAATCTCAAGAAGTGCCGATTTGCAGCACGGCAGCTGACGATACTAGGATACGTGGTGTCCAAGGACGGCATCCTCCCAGATCCAGCCAAGCTTCGGGCCGTGACAGAGTTCCCCAAACCTACGTCCGTCAAAGAACTGCGCAGTTTCGTAGGACTATTCTCCTACTTTCGGCGCTTCATCCGAAACTTCGCGACTATCATATCACCGCTGACGAAGCTCCTTGGAAGTAACGGGCCCCTCAATTCGTGGTCGTCAGAGTGAGACGACGCTTTCGCAAAGCTCCGTCGTTTGTTGACGTCTCCTCCCATTCTACGCCACTACGACCCTACGGCCCCTACAGAGGTACACACGGACGCCAGCGGTGTTGGCCTCGGTGCTGTCCTTGCGCAGCGCAAACCTGGGTTCCCGGAATATGTTGTCGCATATGCAAGTCGTACGCTTACTAAAGCCGAGACCAACTACACCGTCACGGAGAAAGAATGCCTGGCAATCATTTGGGCCCTTACAAAGTTCCGACCTTATTTGTATGGTCGCCCGTTTGATGTCGTGACCGACCATCATGCACTGTGCTGGTTGTCGTCATTGAAGGATCCCTCAGGCCGTCTTGCCCGTTGGGCACTTCGCCTGCAAGACTACGACATCCGCGTGCTGTACCGCAACGGACGTCAGCATGCTGACGCCGACGCCCTGTCGCGCTCTCCCTTGCCTGACGACAATGCCCACAACTCAGCGTCTCACTTTGTCGTTTCTTCCATCGATATTCACACCATCGCTACCGAGCAGCGCAAGGATCAATGGATTGCCTCACTGATAGACTTGCTGACTGATCCATCGGCCACACCATCCACACGCTTTTTGCGTCGTCAAGCCCACCATTTCGCCGTTCGCGACGACCTGCTCCACCGACGCAATTACAACGGCGACGGCCGCCAGTGGCTACTAGTAATACCCCGCAGTCTGCGTTATGACATATGCGAGTCGTTCCACTCTGATCCGCAGTGTGCACACCCTGGGGTATCGAAAACCTACCACCGCATTCGCCAACGTTACTTTTGGCGAGGGATGTACCGCTACGTGGAGAAGTTCGTTCGCTCCTGCATCGATTGTCAGCGCCGCAAAACTTCAACGCACCTGTCGCCAGCAGGTCTGCAACCTCTACCTTGCCCTGACCGACCGTTTGGGCGCGTTGGCATCGATTTATATGGGCCACTTCCCCTGACGTCCGCTGGTAACCGCTGGGCCATCGTCGCTGTAGACCACCTCACGCGATACGCTGAAACTGCTGCCCTCCCTGCGGCTACAGCGAGCGATGTGGCCTCCTTCCTGCTCCACCGATTCATGCTGCGTCACGGTCCACCCCAGGAGCTGCTCAGTGATCGAGGCCGTGTCTTCTTGTCCGAAGTCGTCGAAGCCATTCTCAAAGAGTGCAACGTTGTTCACCGCAAAACTACTGCTTACCACTCGCAGACGAATGGCCTCACCGAACGCTTCAACCGTACGCTAGGCGACATGCTCTCGATGTACGTCGCCGCCGACCACACGAATTGGGATGTCATTCTGCCCTTCGTCACGTACGCCTACAATACCGCTCCTCAGAGCACTACTGGTTTCTCACCATTTTTCTTATTGTATGGCAGGCACCCGTCGCACACCATTGACACAATCCTTCCCTACAAGCCGGATCGATCTGAATGTGCGCCTATTTCTGCCACAGCCAGACTTGCTGAGGAGTGTCGCGAGCTCTCCAAGACCTTTACTACGAATAGCCAAGAGCAGCAGAAAAGTATTCGCGGTGACACCACCAGTTCTGCGTCCACGTTCCTTCCTGGAGCGCTCGTATGGCTCTCGGTCCCTACCACTGCACCTGGCCTCTCTTCCAAACTACTGCCCAAATACGAAGGCCCCTACCGTGTCGTCGAACGCACATCCCCGGTGAACTACCTCATTGAACCCACCGACCCATCTTTGGACATGCGCCGTCGAGGGCGCGACATTGTCAACGTGGCGCGCCTGAAGCCCTACCATGACCCGCTCATAGTGACAAGTTGCTAGGTCGCCAGGCGGCTCCCTTTTCGTAGCCGGGGAAATTGTAGCGAAGCATTCCTACTCAGTAATGGGTCGTCCTGTCGAGCGCCTTCCAGTGGGTCGTTCTCTTCTCTGAGAGCACGCCCCTCGTGCAGAGAGTCGGCCCCGCTTTGACTGTCGCTGCCGTGCGCCGTCACTGAGTGCCCGTTAATAAACGTCTTCACATGCTGTTTGTTCGTTTCCGTTTGATTCATGGAAAAAAGAACATCTGTGGTGTTGCCAAAGGGAACGGCGCGCGTGGTTCAAAGGTTCCGTTTTCGCCGAAGTGCGCTTCGCCCGGCGCCCTGCTTAGCTCACGCGATCGCGTCTCAGTGGTAGTTTCGGGATCGCGTACTGCCGCGTGTGTTTTGCGCGCTCGTGAAAGTCGCTCTGACAGAAAGTTCGACAAAATGCCGCATGCAACGACGCCGGTACTACGAGCCCTCAGCAGCATACCGCGTTCATCGGGGCTCAAGTTAGAGTGACCTAGCACTCAAGTCGCTGAATTGGAGCCCAGCGTCGCGAGCCAATGTCTCGTTGTCAAGTTCGTCCACATCCATTGCGGCGATTTCGGCAAGCTTCGGTGGCTTCGATGGCCGTTGTTGCTGCTGTGGGTCCCGCTCCTTTCGCTCTGCTGCTACTAGTGTCGGCGGCCGCGCAGTAAAGGCGGGCAACGTTGGACACGGCAGCACTGACGTATGAAAGTCTGATTTCAGGCGGGTGATTTGAAGTGCGCTAACGCGATGCGGACCACTAAAACGTGATTTTATTTCAAAATAAGCACTTCCTTGGCATAAAAGTAGCACTACGAGGTTTCTGGACCGCTATTTCAACAATACACGTCGACTGAATATTTGCCTTTAGTCCCTTTAAGTCGTAGGACGCGGTTAAGATTCCCGCAGCCACGGCGGCCGCATTTTGATAGGGGCAAAATGCAAGAACACCCGTATACTTATCTTTAGGTGCATGTTAGAGAACTCCAGGTGATTGTAATTAATCTGGTCCCGACTACGGCGTGCCTCGTAATCATATTGTGGTTTTGGCGCGTAATACCAAGGAATATAAATGAAATGTACCGCATGTGTCAACCACAAATAAAAGACGAAAGCTTATACCTTCCGTGGGAACAACCATGATCTGGCTCATTGTTAGTGCTGCTATTTTTACGCTGGTGCACATGTATTTACTTTGATCGTACGATTTTGTCCTATCAGGTCATCTAGCGTACATATATATATACAGGTGAATTCATGAGCATACAACACAAAATAAGCGCACCAGTATAGATATATCTACACTGGTGAAAAAAAAATAGAAGTTGAACTGTTTTTCTATTTTCTTTGCTAAGCTTTCTAAGAGCTAGCTCTTTGCACGTGTCACTTCATCTTGGCACAGAATGCCTTAGACCACGCAATGCATAACGTTCGCGTGTACTCGAAGGCCCAACTTAGGCCTTTTAATGAGCGGGCCCAAGTCCGGCCCGGCCCGCAGCCTCAAGCCCGGGCCCGGCCCAGGCCCGCACTTTGAAGCCCGAGCCCAGCCCGGGCCGTCGGAAAACGCTTCGGACGATGGGCCCAGCTTGATTGATATGTTCGCCTTTTGCCTGGGCATGCGCAGATAAGTTTTCGTGTCTACCTCTCTTTTCCGACGCTGTGCGCCTTCTTTTAGTTGTTAGTCGGAGTTTCTAGTGTCCTAACTTCTCTCTTGTGTCCGTGTTTGCACGCCCTTTATCACAAGGACGTGTTCGTAAAACAGGTACTGAAAAGATGAACACCAACTTTTAACAAATTGGTCATTTGATGTTAAGCCACACATGCATCTCAACCTTAGTATAAGAGAAAAAAAGCAAAAGAAATTGTTAAAACCAAAGCTTCGTTGTATAAGTAGAACTTTTGTTCGTTTGCTGAACGATGACCGTATATGCAAAGTTTCCAGTTGTTTAACTTTCTCATAGCTTAACAAGTCTGAGTATGGCACTTTGAAAGGTTTATTTCATTAGCACAACAACAGCAATTTCTGTGGAACTTGAAAGCCAGTAACAGCAGTTTGGTGCAGTCATACAGGGCACAGAAAGCTGGAAAAAGAAAGATTCAATTATGACCTACCAACTCGCCCAAGTTTCCACGCTTCATAACTCCCAACAACAAACGAAACGCTGTGGAGACAGGTTTGCAAGAAGCTTACCCTACGAGGCGAACGGGAAGGTACGGGACGTTCTCCGCTGCCACGGCGAACAAAGACGCTATGGCCGGTTTTGTCCACTCACCGACACGGCGCAGAAAAGGCACTCGAGGCAGGTTGTCAACAAACACGGGTTTATTAACCCAAGATGCAGCACAGTGCGACAGTTATGGGCTGTGGGATCTAAGATCGTGTGTTCTTATTATCGCCGGCTCTCAGAGCACACGGAAGACAGCAGACGCGGTCGGTTCAACGAATACATTCAAGTTTATTACACACTGCTTTTACATTCGGCGAGCTCGCCGGCCGAATCTTATTACAAGCTAGTCACTCGCTAAACAATTACACGCGGACAATGAATACTTGGATAACATAACACACACTCAACAACGTAACACATGAAATACACCATAACATACGACAAGCAATAACCGCAAATGCGGCGTGCGAGGACGCACGACTCACCGACGAGGGGCCCCGAGGGAAAGGAGCCGCGGTATCGTCCCCCCCGCGGGACCCACCGCGGGGAGCCGCCGTCCACGCCAGCCGCCAAATCCCAAGAGACTTCCTTTTTCCCGCCCGGCGGCCGCGGCGGGCTCGCTCGCCTCTCTCCGGTGGCGCGGCCGTCGCTCACGCGCAAACGCCAACGCTCGCGAGCCCAGCGCCACTGCCGCCGACGGCCTATCCGCGAGGCGCGCGTGCGCCACTAGGCGCAGACAACTTCACAGGGGCCGACAGCACCCCCACAGGGCTTGCAGGTCGTATAGGGAAACTCGGCAAGACAGGTCGAGTATGCTTGCCAGCGGCGCTACGGCTATCACACAAAGGGCAGCAGTCGAGCGCACGGACGAGAAGCCGCCTTCCAGAGCAGCGCGTCAACCTCTCGTGCAGGCCTGAGAGCATCTGACGCGGCGAGCCAGCACCAGACAAGCGATCTCTGGAAGAGGGGGTTGTCACTGGGGGCCAACGAGGACAGGCAAAGCACAGTAACATAGGCTAGCGTGGTGGGCGGCGAACATTGTCCGGACATGTCCGGACACGTGGCGCCGTGCGGAGAAGACCGACGCGTGGCTAGCACCAGGCAAAAAGGCCTGGTGGCATAGCCACGGTAGCCATGTTGCCAATTAACGGCGGTTCCCGGCACACGAGCCGCACGGTGCTATACACGCACTAGCTGGGGAACGAGGCGCGAAAGGGGAAAGCGCGCTCGATTCGCACAACGCAAGATTAGAGACTTAAGGTGAGCATGATAGTTTGAATGTGGATTAGTGGCGGAACAGTGGAAGAGTTGATGTTGAGTCTCACCAGAATGTCGAAGGGTTGGCCGACCCATATGCAACCAGAATGCAGAAGCTCCAGCTTGTGGAGTGGGGGAGGGCTGGCTGGTTATGACGAGGGACTGCTGTGCAACATGCTGTGATGCCAGGAGCAACCTGGCCTGGCAACTGGACGGACAGCTTGGGCCCGTAGCCCAAATGCTGCTACATTGCCTGCCAGCATTGGAGCCCACAGGCCTTGGGCTGGAGTTTGCACACCATCGCTATGGTCTCCTTGGGCGGGAACGCAACGGCAGGAGGCTCCGGCCGATTGAAGTGCTGGAGGCTCGGGCCCGCAACCCGACTGCCCGTCTGCAACGCCCGGTCCGGTGACAACCTTCTGCTTGCCACGTATCCTGGAACTCCCCCCGGTCTTCTGTGGCCCACGCTTTTTCTGGCCCTCGGGTCCACCTGTCATTCGAAACTGCTGGACTCCCACGTGGACAAGTGATTGGCCCCAGATATGGTTTTCTCATCGAGCCACTTTCACAGTGACTGCGCCGCATGTTCTCATGCTCGACGCTCTTCAATGTCGTCATCATTTATGTGACACGGCGCATGCACGTTTTCTTTTTGTGTCGTGCACATTTCAAAAAACCCGCATTTCCCCGAAGGGGAGTATGAGGAAGTGCGAAGCACGGGGTGATGCTATGAGGGGGCGCGCGCGACTAAACTGCAGAGCCGAGCGAAGGAGACGGCAGCGAGAGAGCACGCGCCAGCCGACCCACGGAGGTCTGGCCGTTTTTAAGTGCAAAGCACTTTTACTGATGATGATGATTAAGTGTAATTAATGATTTAAAGTGTTGTTGTCATGATGCATTTGTACACACACATTTATATATGAAGTATTATTTATTTATTTTACACTTCACGCTTTTCGTATGATGCATTAATGCACCTCGCGAGTGCGTCACACACACACACACATACACACATGAAACAAGGTGCTGCGCGAAGTAAACACGGACAAGGAAGTGAATGAATGCTGGTTACCCTACGGCAGTCGTGGTTGCTGTGGCGGAGAAGCTCCTCCAGAGGTACAAGGCTAGTGCGACTCAGGGATGTCAAAGTCGTGAAAAAATGAGACCGGCAGTTGTCCCCTATATCCATAGGGTGTCGCATAAACTGAAGAATGTTGCCAATAGTTATGGTGTGCCGGTGGTGTTTTCTGCCCCATGCAAACTGGCGTCACTATGCCCCCGCATCGCCTCTGGAAATAGGAGCGTGCAAGCTTGCACTAAAAGCCACGCCACTCAGTTCGTCGGGTGCTCGACGGGGGTGGTATATGAAATCCCTCTGACGTGCGGGAAATTATACATCGGCCAAACGGGCCGGTGTATAAATGAACGACTAAGGGAACACCAGCTTTCGATAAAGAACGGACAAGGTTCTAATTTGCCTATTCACTGCAGCGCATGCCCGTCGGCTGCCTGTGGCAAACCGTGCCAGCCTTTGCTGGCAACAACAAAAATTTTGAGGCGTAGTCAGAACCAATTGGCACGTGAGCTTGCCGAGGCTTTCTTCATCAAGAAAAAAAGAGACATTTGCGTCAGTGATACCTCCATAACATTGTACGATAATGGAAGCAGGTTCCTCGCATGCGCATAGATGATTTTGCGGTTTGTGTCGTATAAATGTGCGTTTTGTTGTTCAGTAAAATTCAGTCGCGAGTCTGCGCCCGTCTTCGTTCACTTCCTTGTCCGTGTTTACTTCGCGCAGCACCTTGTTTCATGATGTACGACCGACTCGCCCAGCAACATGCATTATTGACATACACACACTACACACGTCACTACAGATCAGCACCTATTCGTGTTATCGTTGTAGCTCACGGTTAGTACCAGCGCTTTGTGATCCGAGAAATGGACGGTGAGCGGATCCGGCAAAACGGCGCGGACCGTACAGTTCCTACTGAACGCCAAGTCTATGAAGCCACCGTTAATCGTAGTCGGAAACTCGAGAGACAGACACGTCATCGAGTAATTGTTCAGCATGTGGTCAACCAACCAGTCATTGTCCTTTCTAACGTCCATGTTAAAGTCACCCACCACCACAACCGGAACCGAGGGACGCGCGCGCACAGACACTCTCCATCGCCGCATCCATCTGCTCCAAGACGGCATCTCGCGAGAGGTTCGTGGCTAGGTAGACGGTCACAACCAGGACGGCATCGCCGGAGTAGGCACTGGTGTAGACGGAGGCGTACGGCGACTCGTCTCTGAGCGGCGAAGTACACACGGCATGCGAGAGGACGTTGGCGTAGACGTGCCCAACCAAGCACACGCCGCAGTACTCGCCCCGGCTTCCACTCCGGGCGAAGGAGCACGGGTCGTCAGTGGGACACGTTCGAGGCGATGCATCAGGAGCGAGGTCGGCGCGCTGTAAGACCAGGAGTTGGGTCCGGTCCTGCTGTCGCCTGAGCTCTTCACTGAAGGGGCGGTAGCGCTTTAGGAAGACGTCCACTCCACCAGCCCTTCTCTCGGCGAGGGCCCGGGTCACGCGGTCGTATCCACTCAGGGCGACATCGGCAGCGCAGTCAGCGGAGGAGCGGTTGCAGCTCTCCGTGAGGCAGAGGAGATCAACTCTGGAGAGTACGGGGTCTTTGGCAACGTCCAGTGCATGCGCCGAGAGAGAGCGGACCGGCGGAGCCGGGGGGGGGGGAGGTGATTCTTAAAAGGAAGAAGGAAATGGAAATTGGGTGTGGAGTGCACGATAACTGTCTCTCAAGTGAGGACACCTCAACCGATACACTCACGGGGGATTAGGGATTAAAGGGTGGAGCCGGCGCGGGGCGCGCGCAGCCACGGAGCGGAGGGTGGAGCGCGCGCAGTCACGTGGGGCGTGACGTCGCTGCGCCGTTGCTACAGACGCTCCTCTCCGCTCCTCGCGCCGTTGCTAGGGGAGAGGAGGAGGAGCGCGGATGCCGGCGGAGTTTTCGGGGTCGCTTAAGACGTGCATTCGCACTTAATGTACCCTCTTTGAACGCACACCACACTCGTCTCAGGACTGAACCTACAGCTGTTGGATAACACATCGGATGGTCTACCATTTGAACTACAGCAGTGGTCATTTTCCCACCATTTTTCTGGCCATTTCGGTGCATGTAAACTTGGGAGATTCATTCTAAAAGGCTGGGCGCGCAAGCACAGACACAAGAAAGATACCACAAACACCGGTGTTTGTGGTGTCTTGACTTCTTTCTTGTGTCCGTGTTTGGAATGAACCAACTAGCTCAGCTCTCTG
This sequence comes from Rhipicephalus sanguineus, assembly GCF_013339695.2. Taxonomy (NCBI): domain Eukaryota; kingdom Metazoa; phylum Arthropoda; class Arachnida; order Ixodida; family Ixodidae; genus Rhipicephalus; species Rhipicephalus sanguineus. Next base: position 27,815 of record NW_023616095.1, read on the forward strand.
TTATTCTAAACTTGAGAGAGTTAGCCAGCACCACTCATAGCCATGATGGCGAGTGTGGCACACTCTTTTTTGCCACCTGGCATCACGTAGCATGTGATAGTTATTTAGTGGCTGGCAGCTGACTAGTAAATCCACGTGTGCTATCGAAGGCATCAAAGCTGGCTATGAATTAGCATTATCTGAAGGTTGTAGATTTTCATTCGCCCACTTTAATTTCTTTACATTTATACTATAACAATTACTACATGACAGTTAAGAGACTGCAAATAATGTCTCCTGTACCTTTCTTGGTTTCAATAGGTTGAGCAACGTTGTTGTGGTTCGGGTTCTGACATATGAGTGTCCTACTGTGTTACCTCTGCACTGAGTGGCAGTACATTTTTTCTTGCTGCTCCTTCTGACTTGCTACACATGTTTTCTCACTTGTACTACTACTCTTGACTTCCAAACCATTGTATGTACATTGCTTGCAACGTAGCAATTGTTCGTAGCAATTGCCACTGTTCAAGTAGCTATTCAGCTTCGTGCATATTGAAAACAGTTTATAAAACTGACACTTAAGGACAGTAATTACTCACCTGTAAATGCAACATAGGGTACTGTTTGTGGATTTCAGTAGGGTATCCTTGTCCTGTAGCAAGGAGCATGGGCAAACACACTGCTGCCTGAATGATAAATTAACAATTGCAAAAACATGTGGGTGCAAATGCAGGCCCACAGTGGTAATTGAAGAGACAGCGAATGTATTAAACCTCATCCACTTGTCACGACAGACGAGTCCAACCTATCCCGAGTGCGTGAATGTGGCTTGTCCCTCTCCCTGGCTTCGCTCTATTCAGGTGAGTTGTTCTTCCGAACTGAGCCAAATGATGTCATTTAGAGCTCATTTTCAGCTCGGGCTTGTGCAAACAGCGTTATGCAAAATGCATTGCTAATGTATGTGTTTCCTTGCTCAGTTCAGTTGCAACAAACAGAGTGGCTGCATCTTATTAAGTCAGTTGCAAACTTCAGTAGTAGGTGCAAAGTCTGAGAACAGGAGGTACAGAAGAGGGAGGCATTTAGCAAATGATTTCTTGAATGCGCAGAGAGCACACGAGAAAGACAAAAAATGGCCCTGCAAGACAGATCCTGATTGAACATCCTTTGATGGTAGCTCAACACACGACAGCTGTTGTGTCTCCAGAGCTTTTGTAATTTCTCTAGTCTGCTGATCAGTTGGTTCGTATGCTAGTGTGTTTAAATACAGTCTCTATGCATTGTGCAATGGCAGTGTCTAGGAATGTTCGGAGGCTACTGTTCTGCTTGGCACTTTTAACCTGTCGTTTAGCTTACACATTTGTGACTTTTAATTAGGGGTGTGCGAATATGTGAACTTCAGAATATTTTTATATTAGTGTTTGCTGTTCGATCCACCCTGAAATTTTACTATTCGAAGTATTCAAATTCCAGAAAATATGATGGTTTCATTCGCTTAAAACCAAATCACAGCGCTTTAAATGATGTGCGTAAACACCCTTGCTTCTGTGCATAATGTTGCAAGATCTTTTAAAACTGGCATGCCGCTATGTTGACGATCAGAAGAAAAAAAAAAAGGCACGCACAAAGCACTCTCACAGAAAGTGAAATTTATTCTGCAGTTAGTTCCTTCCCTTCAGTGATACAGTTTTGCTGGCTTTAAGCTCACTTCTGAATGCGCCTCGATTGCGTGCCGTTTCAAGAGCTGTTACCTCGACAAGCTCTGTCTACACAGAGCTCCTTAATAATGCCTGCAAACTTTCCATCGAAGTCCGGATATCTTTTCATTTTTGGCATGTAGAAACTTTTCCTGGTCGACAACCTTTTCCTGAAGACTTCCTTTCTTTGCACCACTCGCGGATGCAGGTTTTAAGCATGCAGAATAGACGCGACTTCCTCATCGTGCGAAATAACTTTCCTTTGATATGACCTTTCAGAATGAAAGGGGTGCATCACCATTTCCTCTTACTGGGAACAAATTTGGCGCTGACAGACCATAGTTGAGCATGAAGTGAGCCCGTGCGGAATAGCTTCAAAATGCATTTCTTGGTCATTTTGTGATGGCAATGTCACTACGTCTGCCACTGGCGGTCGGCTGTTGCTAATGCCGTGAACGTGGTTTTTGTTTCGTACTCAGTTGACTCGTTTTTTGAAACTTGCTTTCTTAATAATATCTTGGCACCACGAAATCAGCGTGCGATATAAAATGTCTAAGTATCACTAAAAAAACTGCGGGATATCCAGTCATTCAGGCTCGTGGCAATACTGCATGTTACGTCACCCATGTCAATCTGTGACAGCTAGCAGCACAGTTTCATTTTCATGTGGTGGACAGCACAGTGCCACCCGGTCTACGGGTTACCCTGAAAAAGGAATTGTTTTCTTTTTGGCCATGTTTGGCTCCATGTTTTAGCGCGAAGGCATTGTTTGGCCAGGTTTGCTCATCTGCTGTCCGCCAAAGCCGTGTGCGGAAAGCCTCTCCCGCCAGACCGGTGTCAACAACGCCTGCCACAGAAGGCAGTCACAGCCGTGGAAGGAAAGAGGAGCCCTCGACAGCAGTTTTCTCGGGTGGACACCACTTTGATGGTACAAAATCATCTATGTTGCAGCCTTCTCTATAAAACAACTAGAGAACGCCACTTAGCGGCACCCCTCCAGTGCTCCATAAACCTAGCCAATAGAAACGTAATTTTTTTTCTGTAATGTTGCTTCCAAATATTTAAAAAAATATTCGAGAAAAATTCGATTCGATTTGCACTCAAACTTTAATGTTCAAATTCGCCTCACACCCAAAATTTTGCTATTCTCGCAGCTCTAGTTTTAATCTTCTGTTTGGTTCATGACAGTGGAATTGTGTATATGGTAAAGCCTCATAATTTTAAAGCATTCGGATAGAGAAAAATCTTTCAAGTAAGTTGGTTTCTGAACAACCAAACACACACATAATTGGATTCAGGCAAAGAAATTTAGTTGCAGGACCTTTTATTGGTGAGCATTGGAAAGTTGTTGGAGATGCTGGTCCGGTAGTTGTGTTTTCCAGCTGGAGAACTACGCCATTTACTCATATAAAAGAAGAGCCTGCTGTTGGGCCTGTTGGCGCACAGTTCGAAAGAGCCTTCGGAGGGGGGAAGAATTTGGGCAACCACACATACCGGGACTAGCAACATAACTATTAACCTTTCCTAACTTAACCAGTCATGTTTGCTGGATATGCCTTGTACTCAAAAGGAGCTTCTACCGTTCGAGTCGTCACACTAAGAATGAGTGAAGTATGACATAGTGACCGTGTGTTTTAATAATGCCCTCGGAAAAAGCCATTCAGTGGAATAAAGGCTTCCCTGTTCTAAAGGTAGGAAGGAAGGGGAATTTTAAAGGCACGTCTTTCTTTGTTAGAAACAGTATTAATGAGAACTAACAGACAATAATGCCAAGGAACGTATAGGTGATGTTTTCTGCAGTAAATATGATGTGAATGTGAAGAAAGTAAAGTGGACGAAAAGATAACTTGCTGCTGGCAGGGACTGAACCTGGATGCGATCAGCACTGACTAACACTCCCAGGTTTAAATGCACATATATAGCGATCAGCACTGACTAACACTCCCAGGTTTAAATGCACAGATATACCCAATGGGGGATGGGGGATGACCGCTGCCGTAGCTCAGTTGGTAGAAACAGGTTCGGTCCCTGCCGGCGGCAAGTTATCTTTTCGTCTACTTTACTTTCTTCACATTCATATCATAACTGCAGATAGCATCCCCTATACATTTCTTGGCATTATTGTCTGTTAGTTCTCATTAATACTGTTGTAAAGGTGGCATTCGAAATGAGCAAGCTGAAAAAAAGAGAAGATAAATACACTTATACCGAGACCTATGAAAATGAGGACGATAAACGAGTGGAAGATATTAAGTATATTGCCACCTGTATGTAATGGGTCAAGGGCAGGTGTGGCTCTAGCCCAAAAGAAGAAAGAAGATGGCGAGACTCTTCGCTGCCCGAGAGCCAGCCCCGATAGATGTGCTTTTCAAGAGCTAGCTACTCTGCGATTTACTAAAGGCCCACAGTACTTATGAAGTCTCATGACAAACTGGTGGAGGTGCTGTGTAGCCCTCACGGATGTTGCAGACCCCTTCAGGGAGCCTCCCTGCAAGTCCAGTGCCAGTCAACACTCCCGTGCATCGGGCCAGCCGCTGAATCAGGGGATTGCCTCCAAAAGTCGACGATACAGTTCTCACGACTTTGACAGTATGACCAGCGCTTCTGTTCAAACTGCTTTGACCAGCGCCGAAAGCGTGATGTAAAATCGGTCGACATGTGAAAGCCCACAGCCCCCAACAAGGTTCCATGGCATGGCACTCGAAGACGTCAAGGCTTGGGTGGCCGACTTCATGCGTGTAGCCACCTTTAACCAATGTAACCAATGGGATGATGCGGCAAAACTGAGAACTGTTCATTTCTACCAAGACGACGGGTGCGTACATGGTATCAGAATCATGAGGAACAACTGGCATCATGGTGCGAATTCTGTTGTAGGCTTCTGGAGACCTACACCAGTACTGACCGCCAAAAACGAGTGAAACAAGTGATTCAGGCTCGTGTCCAGTTGCCAAATGAAACTGTAACCACATACATCGAAGACCTGACGCGCCTTTTCAGGCAAGCTGACCCAAGAATGGCAGATGACAAGAAATTGCGTCGTCTGATGCATGCAGTCAAGGAGCAGCCCTTTGCCGGCCTCGTGCGGAGCCCTCTGAAGACATAATAACATACCTGCCAAGTCTCCCGGATTACCCGGGAGACTCCCGGATTTCGAACGTTTCTCCCGGTTTCACGGATCACAGGAAAATCTCTCGGAAATCCAGTTTGCCCCGCGCGTCCAGTGCTTTGTCTGGCCACGTGAGCAAAGTTGTCTGGCCACGTAGTAGAAGGGATTCCTTTTCCTTTTTTTTTTTAACGATGGCAGAAAGGTTCAACTCAGTTTCACTGCGCATGAAGTAGCTGTGCACTTTGCGCCGCAGTGCTGCCAACGCAAACGTGGCGCTGCCGCCGCGTCTTGCCGGTGATGCGCTTCTCAGTTTGGCCCGAGGAATTCAATTTCTTGCGCTTCGGGAAGGCAAGTGGGGCCCGCAGAGCTTCAGCCTTGATACGCTTAACTATTCGCTCGCTCACTCCGATGAACTCGGCGACAGTCCGGCGCACTGCATTTGCAGACTAGTCACGCTGACGGCGCCTGACTCTAGCGTAGACGTTGCAGATACTCGCTTAGTCTGTTTTGATAGCCACTTTCTGTCACATTTAGTGTACAGCTTCTTCGGAGAACGAGGCGGCGAGTTTGCGGCCGCACACAGTTCAGTCGGCATCGCGGACACCATGTTTACTGAGAGAGCAGGCGTGAGGAAAACGTGGTGCTGTGATCTCGCCTTCAAAACTTTATGTCACTACTGCTTTAAGTGGAGAGCTCAGCACTTAAAAGGGTAGCCGTTACCGATGTCTGTCGAGATAGCGCGTTCGCCAGCGCTCGCGACCGTCCCCGTCTCAACGGCATCCCTTACGGTCCCAATTGCCCGACGAAATAACTGGTAAGCAAGCGACGACAGGCCCTCACACGGAGCGATGTTATCGCAAGTGCCCTTCGCACGACGGTGACGGCCGGGTCGTTTCATCTCTGCTTCAACCGCGTTCGTCCCTAGCGCTAGCGCGCTTTCACTCGCACGTGAAACAGACGATGCGTAAGCGATGTTATTGGTTTGGACTCTGTACAGATCAGCCGCGACCGCAAAATCCCGCTGACAATGTCCATATAATTGCTATCGCAGTACCCCCCCCCCCCCCCCCGTTGAGTAGATCTCCCGGATTCCGTTTCTCCAAACTTGGCAGGTATGTAATAATAATAATAATAATAATAATAATAATAATAATAATAATAATAATAATAATAATATGTGGGATTTAACGTCCCAAACCACGATATGATTGAGGGACACCATAGTGGAGGGCTCCGGAAATTTCGACCACCTGTGTTTCTTTAACGTGCACCTAAATCTAAGTACACGGGCCTCAAACATTTTCGCCTCCATCGAAAATGCAGCCGCCGCAGCCGGGATTCAATTCCGCGGCCTTCGGGTAAGCAGTCGGGCGCCATAACCACTAGACCACCGTGGCGGGGACCCTCCGAAGACTGAGTTCTTGTCAGAGGCTGTGACCGTGAAAAAGATGCCACAGCATCGATCCAACCTGTATGAGCGGCCAGTCAGTGGCATGTCTGCTGCTGCAGTGACTGCCCACGAGAACTCGCCCGTTCTGTAGTGCGCGAATAGTTTCAAAAGGCTGCTGTAACACATCATCCTACAGTCAGCTTTATGACAACTGTTATCAAGGACGAGCTGCCCTAGGCCCTCCGGGACACCTTGCCTCCTGACAGCGCTGCGCCAGTACCTACTGAATACCGCCGTGAGACAACCTGCGCGGAAGCCTCAAGGCGCCCTGCTGCCTCTCCACCGCTGTTCGTTCGTTCCCCTCCTATCATGTCACTTCTTTAATGCATTAAGCTGGGCTAGTTGGTATTGATTGTATGCTTTCATATTGCTAGCGAACACACACAAAGGACGACATAGAAGGAGACAGGACCACCGCTAGACTTCAACTGATTGTTTAATCGACATGAAGGACACAATACATTTCTTTGCGCACGCGCAGGTGCCACGTCACAGACAAAGTTTATCCACCGAGCAAAAAGAAAAAGAAATTCTTCGCCGCCTATCGATACCGCCAGTTCGCACGTGGTTTCTTCTTACACAGATAGTCCAGTTCTCTTTTCGACAACGCGATGGACGGAGTGCTGACACATGTGTCACCCGCCTTGTGAATTTCGACAGCCTCTACTATTTCCCTCTTTCTCTGTTCCCCGCCAACGTACATCACAGAAGTGGCGTCATATGCTGGGGTACAACCCTCGCACTTCTTGCAGTGCATCGCCAATAAACCACCCCCTGCAAGCGATCGAACAGCCGTGCGATGCTCCCTGAGCCTTTCATTGACGCATCTGCCCGTCTGGCCAATATACACCTTGCCACAAGCAAGTGGAAGTGTGTAGACGACTCCCGTCTTACAAGCTGTGAACTTTGATTGGTGTTTCTTAGCACACCGCGGCTTCTCAGGTTCCGTCACAGCAGAACAGAGCCCAGCCAGCTTGTGAGGAGCCGTGAACAAGACACCAAGACCGCAATTTCGCGCCACTTTTTTGAGCCGGTGGGAAACTCCGTGAATGTACGGGATTGAAACCCGTAGCATGCGTGTGTCAGAGTCCACCTTGGCCGCATTCCCTCTAAAGCTAGCTTTTAGCTCCCTCAAGAGCGCTTCAGCAACCGAGATCACGGTTTGACGAGGGTAATCCGCCTTATGAAGACGTGCAAGTTGACCACTCAAACTTGCCTGAACATTGTGCGGACAGGACTTCTGCAGGGCTGCACGCAGGCTATTCGTCACTATTCCACGCTTCACCAGCTTCGAATGGGCTGATGCGTAATTAAGGATCTCTTTTTTGGAACGTGGCTTGTACATCCAGCATATGCGCACGTCCGTGAAGCAGATAGATAATTCTAAAAACTGAATAGTGCCATTGACAGGCATTTCATGAGTGAAACGCAGCCCCCCCGCACACGCCTTAAAAATATCTAAAATGCTAAAAACAGAGCTTTCACTATTCCGTAAGTTGTCAAGATTAAGAATTAAAAGAAAGTCATCTACGTATCTAAAACACCGGACCACACTTTTATCAAGTCGCTCAGCAATACGTTTATCACACTGTGCTAAATAAATTTCACTAAGAACGGGGGCTAAACAGGACCCTATGCAGATTCCATTACTTTGGATAAAGCATTCTTCTCGGAAGCGCACAACGGTTGCCGTAAGATAAAAAGAAAGTAGTTCTAAAAAGTTATCAATTGACATGCCACAGGCATTTTGAAAATCAACAGCACCCCCGTTTTCAACGTGATCACGATCTGCCTCTAAAAGGCGGTCCTGCGGAATACTATAAAATAAATCTTCTACATCAATGGAAAATGCAAAGTTACCGTGTGGTTCTTCGTGTTGCTCAGTTAAAAAGTCTACAATATCCTTAGAATTCCTCACACTAAACGGATCCGTCACACTGAGTAGCTTCAGTTGTTTCTGCAGGAACCTAGAGAGAACACCTAGAGAGAACACACAAGCTGGCTGGGCTCTGTTCTGCTGTGACGGAACCTGAGAAGCCGCGGTGTGCTAAGAAACACCAATCAAAGTTCACAGCTTGTAAGACGGGAGTCGTCTACACACTTCCACTTGCTTGTGGCAAGGTGTATATTGGCCAGACGGGCAGATGCGTCAATGAAAGGCTCAGGGAGCATCGCACGGCTGTTCGATCGCTTGCAGGGGGTGGTTTATTGGCGATGCACTGCAAGAAGTGCGAGGGTTGTAGCCCAGCATATGACGCCACTTCTGTGATGTACGTTGGCGGGGAACAGAGAAAGAGGGAAATAGTAGAGGCTGTCGAAATTCACAACGCGGGTGACACATGTGTCAGCACTCCGTCCATCGCGTTGTCGAAAAGAGAACTGGACTATCTGTGTAAGAAGAAACCACGTGCGAACTGGCGGTATCGATAGGCGGCGAAGAATTTCTTTTTCTTTTTGCTCGGTGGATAAACTTTGTCTGTGACGTGGCACCTGCGCGTGCGCAAAGAAATGTATTGTGTCCTTCATGTCGATTAAACAATCAGTTGAAGTCTAGCGGTGGTCCTGTCTCCTTCTATGTCGTCCTTTGTGTGTGTTCGCTAGCAATATGGAAGCATACATGTCACTTCTGTCGGCACAGCCAGTAACGTACTACGAAGATAGGTAGATGCCGCCGCCCTTTGTCCGTGCCGCCCCAGTTGCCCATCGCTCGGAGCAACCAGTCCATTACATTGACATTGGTGCACGTCCCCTCGGAAGTCGGATGTTTGGTGCACACCCGATCGCCGGCCTCTGTGCTTCCACTGCGGGGAAGCTTATCACTTGTACCACTAGTGTCCAAACGGTTTTTCTGCGGCTTTTCTGCGTACTCACCGCCACCATGGTAGGGCCAGCGACTCTGCGACATTGAGGACTGCCTCTCTCAGCACTGTTTTGCACCACCTGCTGGGCGACAGTTGCGCTCACCATCGCCAACGTGATTTTCATTGCCGCCCCAGCGGGTTTCTACCGCACAGTCGCCCAGTCCCTTCTGGGAAACTAAGTGACCGCTGGGGGTGTGTTCTCTGACGATTGAAGTGCTGAAGACCTCTGATTGGCACAGAGAAGCAAAGGTGCCCATCTGACATAACCTGCTGCTGCACGGGGTGACCGGCTTTCACTCAACATACCAGTGATGATTGAAAGTTATGCGGTTAATGCGTTAGTGGACACTGGCTCAGACTATTCTATATTGAGCAGACAAGCGCAAAATGCTGAGGTTTACCTCTCCTTACTAAAATTAGCCCTCCCACTTAATTATCTTGCATTTCATTCGTCCTATTACCTACGTACTTTTGGTACTAGTATGGGAACCCCTTTGGCATCAACGTATTCCAACATTTTGAAATCGTCTCCGGTCAAGCCTTGCACCTACCTCTGCTACGTAGACGGCATATTTACTATATGGGAACATGGCATAAGTGCACTAAACACATTCATTGACCCTTTTAAGAAGTATCACCCGAGTATTAAATTTACCATGCGTCATTTTCCCAGTGAAATTAACTTCCTAGACACGACGGCATCTATTGAAGCAGGAACATTAAAGACAAAGCTCTACATAAAACTGACAAAGAGCCAACATTAGAATAGAAACAGCCTAGATTACACTAGTCATCATCTGCGACACTGCAGACAAGGGATATTTTGAAAACGAGGAACCCAGCCCTGAACAGACACGTACACAAGAAGAGAAGAAAGACAACCACACACGCTGCGACTAACAAGAGTTTCATGGAAAAAGATCTACTCGAAAAGGAAACCTAAAAACTCGCATGCGCCCTACAAGATATCTTATGTGGGAGGGGGAAAAGGGCGGTGAGCATGTGACAATCGACGAAACACACCCATAACGCTGATGTGCTTTAAAATCCTTGCAGATAAAACGCCGCTTGGGGCACCTTCTACTTACGTTTGTCTAAAAACGTCACCTCTTTTCGTGATAGCGAGAGGGAAGGTGTGCTTACGCAAAGAGCCGGACCATGTTTTTGCACTTGATATGCCTCAATTATTTCCCTCTGATATTTCGTGGATCCCTTACTAATAATTCCAGTGTCGTTCAAAATGGCTGAACACCCACACGCTCTGCAATGCGCAGGCAAGTTCGCGCCTCCTCCTGAAGTGACTGATGTCTCATGTTCTTTCAGGCGCCTGTTCACACAGCGCGCCCCGTCTGTCCTATGTACAACCTATCACATGAAAGTGGTATGCGGTACACTACATTAGTGACTCAATCAACGAATTTTGAGGAGTGTCTAGTTGTACAAGTGTCCTTAGATTTTCTTTTTCAATGTTCGCACAAAGGCGTGACAACTTGCATGGCGCCGAGAACGCTACTCGTACGGCATGCCTCGATGCAACTTTCTTGACGCTGTGTGAAAGGACCGCTGCATTTCCGAGGGCGTGGACTCCCTGATCAGCTCAGGGGAGAGGTTGAGTGGTAGCGGTACGTGCTCCTTATGTCCGGTTATTCGCTACTTTCGTGAGCATGACCTCAGGCTCTTACAGCCTGATAAAGAAGGCGGTTTTGTGGTGCTCCCGCATGGACTGTTTTTAGAAAAAGCTTTGAGTGCGGTCGAGAAGAATTTCTCAAGAAATTCACAAAAAAAAAACCAAAAAGTCAAGTCGGAGGTCATCAGGCTTCTTAACGACATCAACCTGGAAAAATTAGGCAAGGAGGCACGCAAGGCGAAAGGAGACAGGCTTACCGTGTTTCAGGTTTTGGGTGTAGCGCCGCGTACGAATTGGTAAGAAAGAAGATGACAGGAAAGAGGCGCACTCGCAACTGAACTTTATTTTGCGTCGATTGCAAATATAAAGCTATGAAAAGCACCACGTGTTACCTATAACACTGCCACATAGTAAAACCAGATAAAACCAGATAAAATGGCCTACCGCAATAATCGTCGAGATAGTCTATTTAACATGAAAATAGGTCAAAAGACGGTTTGCTGATGCATCTGCTCCCCTACTTTTTGATGACATACGCTTCAAATAACTCACGCTCTTGTTTTTTTCTATATCTTTTAAGTACTCGCGTCTTCTCCAGCTCAGGTACGCAGTGGGCTGACGCGCACTGTTTGATGCATTGAAGTGCCAAGTTGCTTCCTGTGCCACTCTTTAACGTGCCCTTAGGCACCGCCCCGTCTTCGATAGTGGAGTTCGAAGGTTCTCTATACCGGCAGAAGCAAGGAATCTGCATTGGTTGTTGCCTGGCGCGCGTGCTAAGCGACTTGCTAATGGCACATTTCGATCGGCAATTGCAGAAAAAACTTGGCGATTTCACGTTGTACGCGTATTTCGATACGTGGCCGACTATCTGGTGCTTTTCCAGGCGGAGGACAACTCCATTGAAGCTCGCTCAAGGCAACTTCTTCATCTATTTGAGGCAACCCTCGACGGCCTAACCCTGACTATGGAGCTGCCAACTCTGAAACGTTTGAGGTTCCTGGACTTAGAACTCACATTCGCAAGGGAACACGTCTGTTGGGCGTACTCTCCCCCGCTCTAAGAAGGCCTTGCTCCCGTTTACCTCTGGCCACTCCAAGCTAATCAAGCGGGGCATCGCTGTATCAGCATTGAGGAACGCATTGCAGCGATCTTGCCGCCACAAGATCCAGGACAGCTTTGTTACCCAGACGGAGAGGTTGAATGCTGCCGGGTTTCCCTCTCAGATGCTAAGTGAATTGGCGACAATGCTTTTGTGCAAGAAACGCACCGATGCCGCAGAACAAGACAAAGGACAGGAGACACGCCCAAAGACTGCGGTAATCTCTTATCTTCATGGCGTCTCGCATCGCATCAAAAAGAACACGGGACGCGTAGGTGTTCGTGTTGTCTTCAGCGCCCCAAACAAGCTTGGAGCCATGTGCCGCCAAGTGAATTCTCGTGAACACAGGACGCCGACTTGCACCAAGA
>NW_023616096.1:0-60001 GCF_013339695.2 Rhipicephalus sanguineus
TCGGCCGCGGGGTCCGTGGAGCCGGCGCGTGATGCGCTTGGTGACGGCGTTCGGTGACGATGCGCAAATGCAAAGCTACGATGACGAAAAATCTGCGCGCAGTATACTTTGTATCGCATTTTCGGGTGCCGACGCGCGAATTGCTACCGCTGCTCCGAGCAGTCCGTGGCCGTGGGGTCTGACGATCGAGCTTGGCTGTCGAGTTCACTGCCGATGCGTAAAATGCCCATCCGCGGTTCCGAAGTGCCGGCGAGCGATGTGCTTCTTCGCTTGCGAAGAAGCACGTAGCCGCAAGCACGCTAGCGCATTGTAGTTGCCCGCAAAGTTCGAGGTTCGTCTCGCCAAACGGCGCCATGAGCGGAGTTAGGCCTAGTGACGACTCCGAGCAGTAGGTGCGCATGCCGTGGTGCCCGTTGCTTCAAAGTGCGTAATGCGTGGTCGTGAGTACAAAGAGTCGTCCCGCGATCGCCTTCGTCACGATGTCAGAAGTGCTGATAAACAGAACATCTAACCGCGAATCCGACGCTGAAGTCAACGCTAGAGTCGGTCCGAGACGCACGTTTGCGATGTTCGCTAGGAGCGCGGCGCACCATCGTAATCAGATCGAACTTCCTCTTGCAGCTCCAAACTAAAGCGTAATTATATTTTAAGTGATCGTCGACCCGTGAACACAGAACTATTGTGAACGTGTCACGAAGTAGCGCGATTCTCGACAGCAGTGAACTCGCGACGCGCAGACGACGATCTCCCGGAGCGAGCATCGGACCAATGGCGAGGCGAGCTGGGGCAACATGGCGGACGCGGCCAATCGGAGGCCTCGGAACGACTCTCAAGTGTTTGCTTTTTGTGTGCTTCTTTCTGAATGGAGGAGCCCGCTGAAGCGGGGAATTTGAACACGGAGAAATGCCCTTTCCGACAAGCCCAAAAAGTTGGTTCGCAGTCACGTCATCGCGGAGCTACAATTTTTTGAAAATCGCTGTTTTTTTGCAATTTCCACAATAATTTGCGCCACCTCGGAGGGCAAAACAAAGTTTTGGAAGCACTTCTGGGTGGTTTTCAGTTTAGATACAGTCGCCGACCGTTTATTCGGACGCCGAAAATTCGGACATGCTCGTTTATTCGGACACCTTCGCGGCACCGCCACTCGTCCCATTGAAGTAATGCAAACTCACGACCGAAAATTCGGACGCCCCACAGCCCGCCGTTCGATTTTTCGGACTCCGGCTGGCTGATAGAGTGCGACGTTGAACGCCATAACAAGCTGTCAGCAATGTTTACAATATTTTTACAAGGTCGCCAGCACTGAAATGTTGCACTGGCTATAACTGGAGATCGTGCCAGTGTCAAAAATCCACGCAGAAGTTACCGATCTCGAAAGCTATGCTTGTTGGCTACACGTAACGGTTGCCTTTTGGCTTTAGCCAGTCACGTATCCATTGAACGGCTACCACGGCCAAACAGCAGGCCAAGCCAAGCCAAGCTTGGAATCGGCTCTGTGCGGCGTTTGAGGCGAATGACTGCTCGTGCGAGGCCTGATCTGCTGAAATTGCTCCGACGCTGCCCGTTCCGTGTGCGCCGTCGGAACTAAAGAAACGCGGCAACTACAAGGCCCTGACGATGGCGAAAAAAAAGCGGCGATTATTCACCAGGTGGAAGTTGCTTGGGAGTTTTCGCCGAGTTGGGCGATGAGATCATCCGTCAGCTAATCGAACCAGCGCATGTAGACAGTAACTGCCGTGGTGACGCACCTCCCACACCACAACCATCAAATGCGGATTTAGCGTAGGCTGTTGCAGTGCTATTGCCGACCCGCAGGGGTGGCCAAACATTGGCTGAAATACAGGCCGACTTGGTAGCGCGTAAGCGTACATGTGTACAGACGCGCACTATCAAGTTTTTTCCGGCCGCTGGGCCAATGAAAGTGCTTTTTTCTGGTGAATCCTTTTTTTCGGACTCTCGATTATTCGGACTTTTCAGCGGTTCCCGCCGAGTCCGAATAAACGGTCGGCGACTGTATTTTGGAATCAGACAGAAAAAGGGTTCCAGAAACTGAAAATTTGATTTTCAGAAAATCGATTTTTTGCCATTTTTCGCAATACGAAAGCCGCGTCCCCCCTTAACCATTAGTAAGTTTAAAGCGAGTACGTATTAACGAGGTTTGATTGTACACAAAAGCAGTGTTGACTGGCGACCAAAATTACAATTCAATTAAGGGGAGACACTGGTCTCGAAACGAAAAGTTTTATTATTGGAGATATTGTAATGAAATTGGGTGTGTATATGTATTTCTTCCTCCTGTTTTCAAAAATATAATTAGTTTTCATGTACTTCAATTAGTTATCAAATTGTGAGAGCATAAGTGAAATCTAATTAGGTAATTTCTTACGGGTCATTAAGATACTTTCCCTCAGTATTTTTAGGTTCTGTTTAAGATGCAGCTGTAGCCAAAGACCTGCCATGTGGAGCTATGCTATTTATATTGTCACTGAGATATATCATCATATAAGAACTTTCAATTGTATTGACATTGTGTAATCTTGAAATGCAATTAGCTCACATTATTGTTCACAAAATTTCATATGTTCATCTTAGCCACAAAAAAATAGCATAGCTCCACAGTCCTATTTCTTACGAATTCAACGGTATAAAATTTATCAAAATTACCTTACAAAAACATAATGAAAAGATCCGTAAGGCTGGTCAAGTTGGCAAAAAATGTGAAGCTGAGAAAATCGCGTTTGAAGATTGACACGCACTGTATAAATTTCTAAAAGGAACCTTTAACCATAAATTTTATTCACATGTTCCCCATCTGTTTCCCTTCAAAACAAAACAGAAAGTGTCTTGTTCCACCCAAGGAATCATATCTAAAAAAATTTTCCAATGTGCAAAGCATGATCAAAACCCCACCATGACAAGCGGCTGGGGGGTTCTGGAAAAGCCATGGGGTATGAGGCTCAAGCGACTGGCTGCTCATGTCTTTTCAGTCTTTAGGAAGAACCTTCTAGATGTTAGGCAGCATGTTACCCTGGGTAATAGGTTGCTATGCTTGAGAGAATACCTTCAAAGTAGTCCAGGACTGTAATCTTCAGTTGCACCCGTTTTGTGTCTCCTTGCAAGAGTCTTTTTTGTGTTGGTGCTCTTCAGATGAGTTGCATTTGCCTTGCGTAAACGCAGAGAGTCTTTTTCTAGGCTGTGGTCCCAGGGCACAGCCGAGACAAAAGTTTGAGTAAACAACATGGTCAATTACAAGGCCAGTGTAGAGCTCAATGATGCAGCCCACACCTATGTGTGAGCTCCGACCTCGCGTCATCCATGAGCCGTCGAACACAACATCGATGTTCCCTATGGGGTTCAGGAAGTCTGTATACAGCTCTTTTATTACTGCCACACTAGCAGCTTCACTTTCAGTCGCTGTGTTTTCGCAGGCTTTCACTAAACTTTTTAGGTGTCCCTGAAACGTCTTGTGGTGCAAGCCTCGGTGCGAAAGGTTCATACACGCACAAAAGTCCGAAAGGGCAGTAACACCTTTGCCTATCATCTGTATCCCCTTCATGGCCCTCATGTTGACTTCGAAGGGAGTGATGGTGGCAGTTCCGCTCACTCTCGGAGAAGAAAATTGCTTCTTCTCGAAATCACAACTGCTGCAAGAAAAAATAAGCTTTACCGCAAGGCCGTACTCCTTGTCCGTTGCCTTCCTCACGCTGAGACTTTTTGCGTCGCATTTGTCGCACTTCGCTTGTGCAAAAAAGTTATTCAAAACTTTCATATCGACGAGCAAAAAATCGGTCCCGGCGTCACCGGTCTGGCACTCCGCGCTTACTCCAAGAAGGTCGAACTTGCGCTGGGTAGCCGACTTTCCAGACAGAACGGTCTTCGTTTGCGCCGATCTCTCAACTCGCTGCGCCTGCTCCGCCGTTGAGTAGTACGCGGCATCAACCCGAAGTGTTTCGCTAGTCGAACTTGGTCCCACGGTGTCGTCAGTTGAAGTTCCCGGCAGGTCCAAAGGGTCCGGCCGCGACTCCAACTCCGCTGCCGACGGTGCACTTGTAGCCGGCGCCTTCTTGTTCCAAGCCCGTTTTTTACGGCTTCCAAAAGCTCGTTGCGTCGATGGTTTCAGACGAGAGTCTCCAGGCATCTCGATCGCGTGGAAAAACTACCGGCACAAAGTAGAGACACGGTCCGTCGAGAAACACGCACGATCGCAAAAGCAGGCGCACACAAACGGACAGCCACGGCGGAGAACCAAACACAAAGAAAAAAAAAATGACGTGTCGGTCGCGCCAGCCAATGGGAGACTCGGAAAGGCGCGCTTGAAAAGCGCGCCGCGTGAGAGCCAATCAGTGGCCTGGAAACGACCTTCAGAAAACCCGCGACGGCGGCCGTTCTGCTTGAGCGACGCCATTTTGAGATGGCGCAAAATGTGCACAAAGAAAACAGCTTCAAATCTAGCCCAAGATGGCGGCGCTCGGCCCGCTGCAACGCTCATGGCGCGCGCGGGAAGTTCGAACAAATTTCGTCCTTTTGGGGACATTTTAGTGCTGCCGGGGTGCTTTGAAAGCCGATTTTATCGCGTTTCCCGACCGAATTTAGCGTTAGCAATTTGAGAGTAGGTGCTCAGAAGTACAAACGCCTCGAAAATAAGCTTTGCGAAAAATCGATTTTTTGACCATTTTTGACCGTTCCAAGACCCGCGTCTCCCCTTAAGTTCATGAGCACACGCACGATGTCCAAAACATAACTGCGAACCATCACTCAAGTGTTACAGCTGTTGGGAGCCAAAAAGTATGATTATTATGCAATTAAACACAGTATTCGTGATTTGGACACAAAAGTCACACCCGTACAATGAAAAATAAATCAACGCAAATGAGTTTTAAGGAGAACAAGTGCCTGAATGGTTGGGTGCCTGCACTGAACCTGCGAAGCACAGGTGAGGGCAAAGGCAGAGCACTCACCTTGGTGTCCATCCGAGTAGAACTGGAGGGTCGGAGGAACACCTGGAAACAGGCTGCGCCGGAAAGGTGAGTACAGCCTGTTGCGCTCCGCATCGCCTGCGCCATCTTTGTGCTGCTGCTGCTGAACTGCACCTATGAATGAAGATGCACAAATTTTACAAAAAAGGAACAAACAGAGCACCAGTGAGCTACTGCTATCACAAAATTTATGTCACACCTTTTGTGGTAATGAAATAAAAAGGCATGAACGGACCGAAAAGTGGCAGAAGAAGAAAGAAAACATTAACAACACAGTCAACTGCTGATTTCTTCGATGCCTGCTTTTTACGACATGGTTTAAAATTTGAATATTGTCCTGGCACAAGCCCCATAGAGTCAATATGCAAGAGCATCAGAAATTTCAGATGATTTCGTGGTCCCTAGAGAGTCTGAAAAATCGGACGTTGACAGTACTATAGTGACTGCCTTCAAACCTTTCTGTGAATTGCAACACAAGGTTGGCTGAGCAAACAATGAATGCACACGACCAACATCTCTTGCATCAAGTGTCTGTACAGCTAGTAGTTTTCCGTCTTCATTAACCCTATTAGAACAAGCTTAAGTCCTTGTTAATTAGTGGCGTGGTTAATGAGCGCGGGAAACTGGCAGGCCCGCACCGCATACTCACCCATGTCAGACAGGGACCTCTTGGTTGATCGTGACTGGTGACCACCCCCGCCTCCGGATTCTTCGGGTGATCTGTGGCATGGCAGAGAAGCTTAGCGAGAGTGACAACACGTGCACTAAGTACAGTCGGACAGCGATAACACAAAACTAATTCAGCCAACAGCCAGGCAAGCTATGTGGGGGTGCTACACCCCCTGTCAAGTCGGTTTCGCCACATGGCATGTGCGTCTGGCGGATTAGTCGTCGTTGGCGTGGTTACTTTCGCCGTCGAGCTAGAAATGGCGCTGTGGGTGCATGGTGGCACCGCTTCGCGGGAAGCAAGGTTATCCGGGTGCCTGTGAAAGTGCACTTAGGCTCTTTTGGGGTTTGGCAGCGTGCGTGGACGGACGTCTCTCGTGGTGGGTCTGTGGGGACGATACCGTGGCTCCTTTTCACGGGCCCTCGCAGTGAATTGAACATCGGTGACGCTGCATTCGCAGCTCATTGTATGTGTTATGTTGTTCTGTGTGTTGTACTGGCATTATGTATCTGGTTATTTAGCATGTTGCTAGTTATGTATTAGATTCGGCTGGCGAGCTCAGCGTTGTGAAAGCGATTTTAATAAATGCACACGTGTTCGTTTGCTTAACGGTGTGACTGTGTCCGTGTGTTCCATGAGCGCGGCTTTCTCTCAGACCCAACAGCTACTTAGCCAACATTTCAGTTGACATAATTAACTTAAATGTTTGTGTTTCTTTTTTAACATTGCAGGAATTGGGAGCGCTGACAAAATGTCAAGACGCTAAATTGTAACATGGTGGTACCAACCATTACATACAGTAGAAAAATAACACTGTACGCACATAAAACTAAAGAATGCACAGCCAAGCTGTCGGACATCAAACTAAAAAACACCGTATTCCTCAATCATTATTCGGAAGAAAAATGCTGCAAAAGTAAGGACATTTGGCCGCCCCTGCTAGGGTGAAGTTAAGACTCTGAACTCTTACTCAAAGTTGTTCCGTCCTGCCATTTGTCCTTCAGCTAGCAAGCACTGAGTTAGCACAATGTGCACGCACGTGTCAGATGGCAGTGGGGCAGCCCCGTCCAGCGACGAGGAAGAGGAGGATGAAGGCAGTGAAGCCGGTGAAGCAGGGCTGTCGGGGCCACCAGGGGGTGTCGGCGGAGGAGAGGAAGAGGCAGTGCGCCGAGCGCAGCCGGGCGAGGGCACTTCACAGCAACAGCAGAAGATGGCCGCCTGGCTGTCCTCGAGCATGTGGTACAGCGTTGACCCCCGTGGCGACGGCTGCACCCGCGACCCCATCCCTACGAGACGGTTGCACGCGCCAGTTCAAGGGTAGGCAACAAGAGTCTGCATAACATTCCTGGCAAGCCCATATAAGACCACAGCAATAGCGGTTCGCTAGCTAGCTGTATGCAAAGAGCAGGGAGGGCACCACCCGCAAGGCAGTGGCAGAGAGAAATAAAAGTGATACAGTTAAACCCCCAAATAACGAAATCAGCGAGTAAGCCAAAAAAAGTTAGCCATCATGAGAATTTCATTATCACGAAATAATGCAGTACAAATAAAAAAACGGTCAGCAAAATGAAACTTTAAAGCCAAGCTTCAGTTAACCTGCTTTGTCAACACCTACCATGCTGCATACACCCGGATCTTCCTTTGCAGTGCAGCAAGTTGTAGTTTGTGACATCATCATTGTGTATCCACCGGTATGCCCGAATCATGTCGAAGTCTAAACAATCAACGTGATGACAATGACGTCCTGCATGTGCGACTGCTTCCAGCACTATGCCAATATTGTTAACAAAGATGGTGGCACCCACGCAAGCGCAGTATGGTGATACTTTATGCAGTTTAAGTATGAAGCAAAGTCGTTTAAGCACATTTCAGAGCGTGCTGACTTTGCGCAAGCAGGTATTATGTGGGGAAACTTCCTGTCATTTTTCACTGTCGTGGGACCACAGTTTAGCAACATTTCGTTGTCGTGAAATGTGAGGTGCACTGAATCTTATGGGCATTCTCCGGGGACAGGAAAATATTTCGTTGCGACAATTAAGTTGTTGCACAATTTCGTTATTGTAGGTTTCGACTATTTCATAAAAGCAGAAAAAAAAGGGCACAAAGAACACAGAAAAATAGGAAAGACTGACCACGAGAACTACCACTTAAATAATTATTCAAATAGAAAGTTCACTGCAATCGTATGAAACAAGGGAGGAACATCGAGGACTACCAAACTAAGGGGGAAGGGTGGGTGCAAGATGAAACAGCAAATAAAGTGGCAAAATCAGCACGTGGTGCAAGGCATAGTTCTTGGAATGTAGATAAGCGAACTCATACTTATCAGAAGGCACTAGATGCCTGCCTCCTATTTAAATATGTGTGTTTTGCAATACAGAAGCTGTCGAATATTTCAACAACTCCCAACCTCATGAATATCTTAAAATTTGTCATCGTACACCACCAAGACAGTAGTATTTTGTGCTTGGAGACCAGTACATTAGACTTTTTACTACATAGCAATGTTACATGCATATTTCTGTGATTCCCACTGCCATCATCATTACCATTGCAGCTACACCTAAAGTGTTAGTTGTAAGAAATGACCACTCAACTTTTTTTTGTGAAATAGTCATGGTCACTCTGCAAAGCTAGAAAGTGTAGAGGGGGGCCGACGCAGTCGTAGTGTCATCACTGTTTATTTGATGGATGAGATAAAGACAAGATCGAAGTGTCAGCAGCTGCGGCGCCCAGCCAGGCCAAGTGCCAGAGCGCTCTATTTTTTCTCGTGGCTCTTGCACCTCGAGTCCCAGAGTGCTCTACATCTATTTCCAATAAACATGCATAGCTGTGACATGACAGCAACACTGTCACAAAGAGTGGTGGCAAGATATTGTTTAAAGGCCACCACAAAGCGAGACTTCCGGTATCTATAAGAGAGGCGTGCAGTGATTGGAAGAAACCAGCAATATCACTGGGAGAATGAAATGTGAAGACATATTTACTTTTTTTTTTGTCATATGCTCAAGTCATGAACATAGAGAATAAATAAGAATTTCTGCTGCACTAATTTTTATAATTTTTTTTGCACACACCTCAGTATTCTATAATACACGCACTCCAGTGTTAGAGAAGGAGTAAAAAAAATGCTGCATGGTCCCTTTAATGTAATTGTACTACAACATGGTGGTTACAATGATGCCAACAAAGCATATTTGTTGCCGTGGGTAAGGCTTCAATGTCGAAAAGACAAGGCCTGAGTAAAAGTCGTCTCTGAGCCAGAACAACAGAACGCACAACATTCACGTATCACGAACCCAATCCCCCCCACACGCACACACAAGTACTACGACATGGCAGCTTCAATCATGTTGGTGCAAGCCATCTATTGGACATGGTAACAGCAACGTGACCACTCTTTCATCAGATGTCAAGAAAAGGTAAAGGAGCAGCAGTAACGCACAATAAGTACTGTCCATGCTCTGGCAACAGCAGGTTAAATGTTGCTTTTATGGACTATTACACATTTGTGCAGCGATTGGGCATGCATTACAGAGATGCAGCAGGCCAGACACACATTACTAACACTTGAAACCATACATTTCCTTGTCAGGACAACTGACACAGGACTTATATGGCAAGTACACCAAGGAGCATACTCAGGAAGAAGCTAAGATGTGAAACTAGAAAGTCATAATACTTCAACCCATATTTCTTTTTAAACTCGTAAGTGCATTACATGGACAAGCAAGTAGACCTGCGTATAATCAAGGGACTATGGGCACCGTGCACTGGCCAGAGGGCGCTATCTAGCTCTCACTTATCAGCCCAGCTTTGGTGACATCGGCCAATAGGGCTGCAAAGAAAAGTGTCACAAGGTTAAAAAAGACCCGAAAACATGTTTCGTCGTTCACCACGCATCACACGAAGCACATGCGCCCTCGAAAACTTCCAAATAACGGACACTCTTGCCTCTTGATGAGACAGAACGTAAGGGGATAATGTTTATTGCGGCTGCACGTTATTGCTTTTTTCTCTCACTACACCCATTCTGGCGCTGCTGTCGCAGGAGGAAGTTCGCGCGCACTGTGCCCATACAGATAAGAGTGTGCGGTACTGTTATGTGTGCTTTAACTCACTTTTGATAACGTGCCTTAATGCTTCATATATAATTTAAAAATTTACAGAAGCGATGGACTTTTTTAACACAATATGTTTAAAGGAACAACAAATAAACAAACCCAAAGTATACAATTTCTTTGTCTGCACTTGCTGCTTCCGCATAACGAATGAATCACCGTGTCATGTCAGTCCCTTTCATGATTACACACCACAACTGCCGCAATCCTATACAGCCGCTCTTGAACTAGGCACCTGCCGAGATTGAAAAACCGCGGTAGACGAAGCAAAGAGTACGGCCTTGCCTTCGCTCACTTGCTCCAAAGTGGACGTTGTTGCAAATGTCACAACACACCGACGCTCGTTAACGTGACAGATATCGCAACATCTCGCCAAACGCATCAAAGTTATTCGACGCAGTAACATCATTTCAAAAGCGCTCAACATAAACACTCCACTGGTCCACCTGCTGCGGACACAAGGCCGCAGCAGACGACGCCGAACTGACACTAAAGTGGTAATCGCGCCGCCGTCGCCACAAATCAGAGATGACAGAAAAAGCCACAACTGACATTGTCATTAATGAAACGGTGCTAATAGTTATCGCGAAATCAGCAAAGTCGCCCATACTCCACACAAATAGAATCTCCATACCCTCTTTAAAGAACAAAGGACGACGCAGTAGTTGTGTTTGTCGCCAGCCGTCACCAGAGATGTAACGCTAATTAAATCTGGTTTTATGTTGTATCTTCACTGGCAGTGAAATGCGGAAATTTCAAAGGCAAGAGTCCTGTACGATACGTGACTGCAATGACGTTTCAAGATCCCGCCACTAAACGAAACGGCGACTTGAACGGGAAAGCGTCCAACTATTTTAGATTCGGCGCTTCCGCGGATTTTGCGAAAGCCGACGTCGCTCACGAGAAAAGGGTTTCTCAAGAGAACGGGAGAAAAAAAAAAAAAGGAAATCTCAGCTGCGCGCCAAGGTGCACGATGTAACCGAGCTCTGCGCGCAACAATCTCGCGACTCTTCTTTCACGCTAGGAAGCCTAATTCCATGTTTCGTGCATCCGTCGAGCGGGATTTGTTGCTATCGGCTTTCCCTGAAAGCGTGGCAATGATTCAGTGCGTCCAGGTACGAGGAAACATTCGAACCGAATACGCGACATCGCAGTACGGCCATGCCGCGCCAAGAGAACTACGAAACGCGAATGAATGAATTTGTCAGCTACGGTAAATGGCGCTAAGCCTCCGGACAGCCATTTATACAACTGCTGCACTAGACCACCGCAAAACTGACGCCATTGTCGTGGCATTGGTTTTGTCAGAGGCCAGATACTACCAATTTATGGTAAATGAAATAGGATATGGGCCCATACCTTCTCAATCCTTCTGAACACGCGCTTGCAAGGACTGGATTGCTTCGGCTTCTGCTTCTTGTGGCTCGCAACGCCATAACCGGCACCTTCGGACTTTCTTTATTTAAAATTCTAGCTACTTCAAGAAACAACAAAACTTTGACTAATTTAAGTACTTATTGTACTAATAATTTGGCACAAACTTCATAATTTTGATTGCTGAGTAAGTAGCGAGAGTTATTTAGGAGACCTTGCGATCGCGTTTTGGTAGTCGTCTTGATTCTCGGGCAGCAACACTGGAGTAAACACGACGCGAACTGCGAAAAATGGCGACATCGAAGAGTGCGAACACCTATAACCGGCTCAACTGGGAAGAAGCCGAATTCCCCATCCTCTGCCAGACATGCTTGGGCGACAACCCGTACGTACGCATGACCAAGGAGCGATTCGGCAAGGAGTGCAAGATATGCTCGCGCCCTTTTACCGTCTTCCGATGGTGTCCCGGCGGCCGGATGCGCTTCAAGAAAACCGAAGTCTGTCAGACGTGCAGCAAGCTCAAGAACGTCTGCCAGACCTGCCTGCTGGACCTGGACTACGGCCTGCCGGTGCAGGTGCGCGACAACGCGCTCAGCTTGCGCGACGACATGCCCAAGTCGGACGTCAACAAGGAGTACTACTCGCAGAACATGGAGCGCGCCGTGGCCGACGGCGACCCCAGCCAACCGTACGGGGCTCTCGCCAAGGCGCAGAGCCCCAGCGACCTCCTGATGAAGCTGGCGCGTACCACGCCTTACTACAAGCGCAACCGACCTCACATCTGCAGCTTCTGGGTGAAAGGCGAGTGTAAGAGAGGCGAGGAGTGCCCGTACCGGCACGAGAAGCCCACGGATCCGGACGATCCGCTGGCCGACCAGAACATCCGCGACCGCTACTACGGCGTCAACGATCCGGTGGCTGACAAACTGCTGCGCCGTGCCGCCGCCATGCCCAAACTGGAGCCGCCGGAGGACATCTCGATAACCACGCTGTACGTCGGCAACCTCGGCGACCGGCTGACGGAGAAAGATCTGCGCGATCACTTCTACCAGTACGGCGAGATCCGCGGCGTCACCATGCTGGCGAGGCAGCAGTGCGCCTTCGTCCAGTTCACCAACCGCGTCAGTGCCGAGCTGGCCGCCGACAAGACGTTCAACAAGCTCATCCTGGGCGGCCGCCGACTCGTCATCAAATGGGGACGCCCGCTGGCGCGCCAAGCGACGCCGTCGGGGCCCGAAGGCACCGAAGGTCGACCCTCGGGACCGCCGCTCGAACCCGTTCCGGGCCTACCGGGCGCCCTGCCGCTGCCACCCGACGAGCTGGCCAACAACTACTTCAACCTGGCCCCGCTGCACCCTCCTCCCGTCCCGTTCGCGCCGCCCCCGCCGCCGCCCGCGGCGTTCCTTGCCCCGCCGGGGGAGACGGTGCTCCCCCCGCCGCTCCCGCCTCCTCCAGGACTCGCGCCCCCGGGAACAGTGCCCCCGCTGCCGCCGGTACCACACATGCGCGCGCCCATCCACTACCCGTCTCAGGATCCCCAACGTTTGGGCAGCAGGGGCAAACCTTAGAAGAGCAGCACGTCCTCCTTTTTTGCATTCCTCGGCTCGCTCCTATCTGAGTGGCAGCGACGAGAAGAAAGAAAAACCTCTCGAATGTAAAGGCACAGCCTTGTGAGTGCAACCACAGCGAGTGTGTGTGCTTAATGGACTGGCATGACTTGAGCCAAAGCGGTGATGCGCCCTGTCAGCACAGTTGCGGCACACCGAGCCGTGGTTACCACAGTTTGGGGTGTAATTTCATTTTTTTTGTTTCTCTGTTCACTGGCTGAGAGGAATATACCTGTTAATGGTGCCGCTTTTATGAAATCTACTGTTATCCCTGTTTCACACGATGCGATTGTGCTGATATGAGATTACAGTTACTGTACACGAGCCTCCGACCTCTCCCTCTGGGTTCTTTTATGTTTGTGGTACAAAATTTCACAGCAGTATTACTCGTATCGCGTAGACAAATAATTCACAACAATGGGGACTGTAATACCCCTGTCACACGGCAAATCTAATGTCATTTACAGCTAATGTCATTCGTTTGTAATGGCATTTGTTTGCTGTCACACGGGGAAACTAATGCCATTTGATGAAAATTACATTTTCTGTCGAATGAGTTCCCGAAACACATTCGCATTCGATTTCAGACCGAATGCGTAGTCTCGACGCCAGGGACCTTTTAGGGAGATAACTGTTGACCTATGTATGCGTAACTTTTGTAATTCGTAAATATCTTATTATTTACTAGATTAACTTATTACTGGTTTGATCACGTAACAGCACGCGCGAAAGTTTCTGAAAGAAAGCTACTCTCAACTAGAGCGGCTGGTCGCCGGCCATGTTTCATTTGTGCTCTCTTGTTGTTGCCCGTATCGCGGGTGTTGATCGTCCGATTGCACGTGTTGTGGTGATCAAGGTGGTGACTACACGAATTAGCTGCCGCCGTCTCATTTCTGCAGCCGGAGTGTCAGTCGCGCTCGCACGCTTTAGTTCACTGCACCAACGCCCGGTCATATCGTCGGCCATGTTGGTTTTCGATTAGTTCTTGGCTTGACTTCTTTTGTGTCGTACAGCTATGGCAAGTTGTGTAAAACGGCTGCGTTTATATTCTTCGAGCAGCTTTTTGGTGATAGAAAATTATTTTCGAGGATACACGCATGTGAGATGCAAGTTTTAATATATTTTTATTTCTCCCAACGTCACGGCTCAGGAGGGCTAAGGTCATGGTCATCATTTTAAAATGACATTTGTTTTCGTCGTGTGACAGCAGGAAGGTAAAATGACATTAAGTTCACCTAATGTCATTTGTTGTAAATGACATTTGATTTGCCGTGTGACAGGGGTATAAAGGACGTTACTGTTGCCTGAATGTTCATTTTTACTTTGGTAAGGGTAATGACAAGATACTTGTATACATAATGGGAAAATTGCAAATGAGTTCTGCAGAATTCCACAAGGTGGCAGAAGGGTTAAGAAAGGGAAAAATAGGAAAACTGCTTTCTTAATAGGAAAACTGCTATAGAAACCCACGCATTCAGTAGTCCCTGGATAAATTTCATGGTGTCATGCCTTTCCACATGACGTCTATGCAGGTTTCCAATCCTCCTTTTTTCATTTTCCTGTGCTGCCCTCTGACATTCTTGTAAGATTTAGTAGAGGGGCAAAGTTTTGTGTGGTGATCCGGGTCAGCTGGGATAACCAGAATGAAAGCCTCCAAGATCGAGAAGCTTGCGGAGACGATATCAAAACGTTCCACACCTTTTCCACTAGGGAAAGCGGACATACACCGTTGCGCCATAAAAAAGGCGTATTGGCTATCACCAAACCACCTTTTCTGAACCCCTTCAAAGTGAACAGGATACTGATGCACACTGAAGGTGCTTTACTTCACGTGTTTTTGTGCTGTACAAGAGAACAGTGCAGTTCGTGCTACATAACTTGTTAAGTAGCACAAATGGGCATGGGGCATGACAGAATAGCACTGTCTTTTTATCTTTTCTGTTCTGCCTTTGCACAATCACTGTATCCTATCGTGCTATTCATGCTGTACTTTATGTTATGTAGCAGCAAAAGACCAAATTTAAGCTCATTGTTCAGCAAACTAGGGTAACAGTACCGCACATTGTTCAGCAGAACCAGCATGTTTTGAAAGTCAAATTTCTTTGATGCAAACA
This sequence comes from Rhipicephalus sanguineus, assembly GCF_013339695.2. Taxonomy (NCBI): domain Eukaryota; kingdom Metazoa; phylum Arthropoda; class Arachnida; order Ixodida; family Ixodidae; genus Rhipicephalus; species Rhipicephalus sanguineus. The sequence continues at coordinate 14,860 of NW_023616096.1, forward strand.
TACAAGAGGGGACTTTTCAGAAACAAGCCAGAGATAAAGAGTAACTGAACCAGTGATTTTAAGTATCTGCTTTGTAGCTTCAAGCTGCTTATGGTACTGAAGTGGTCCTGTTAGCGAGTTCTTTTGTTAGCCGTATTGAAATATTTTTATGTAGTTACCTCTGCATTTCTACCACTGTCACATGGGCACATGTGAACCCCATTGAAGTATAAACATCAAAAAGCTGCACTGTGCGTTTCAAATACTTTGCCATTATGCCGAGGGAGATTCATTCAGTGCCATATAGTTGCCCTTATCCAAAGGAAGTCTAATTGAATTTTCTCACTGAAATAGTTTGCTGATTTCCCTGGAATGCTGAATATGTTACTCTTATTGCAGTAAAGCTGAGGTGCGGAAAAAAACAAAAAAACTCCAAATGCAGAATCGTTGTTGTCAACTCAGTAGTGAATTTTAGCAATATGAAAGTTGTTTCGTTGCGTATTTCATTTGTAACATGCATTATTAAAAACTGATTGAATGCATGTGCTCTCTCACTATAAAGCTTTCCCTCGCAAAAAAGTCATGCCATCATATTTCAATGAGTTCCTCTGTATGCACCGCTTTCCTTACCTTTGTGCAGCTCTGTCCATGCCTCTTGTAGCGGTCTTGGTTCAGAGCATTGTGACACAATTTTATGGAAACATTGTCGGTAATCAGAGCGGCGAGTGATAAAGATACTTCGTCGCAGTGCAAGGGGACAGCAGCGGGACTTATGCGCACCAAGGGCTATATGGACAGAGTGTAAGGTATGTGTGGCCATACGAAAGGCAATGGCACAATTTCAACGATGTGTTATGGACCGTGAAGACTTGTGGCATGTTGGTCTTCACTTAGCCGGCAGTTGAGGCTCAAGAAATGTGCACCTAAACAAAAGTGCCGCTAAGAAGAATAACTTTTATCAAGGTAAAAGGGGCCTCCAAGTACAGGGCTCCACTGGTTAGCAATGCATTCCTGTCAACACTGCTGTCAACATACACGGAGGCGTAAGTTATGTCAAGACGCTTGACCCCTCTCCTGTGTTGCATGACTTGGGAGCGTTAAATAGTGGCAACATTTTGTTTTAGACACGCATGAACTTAGCACAAACAAACTGCCAAATTTTAATTAGTACTTACAGGCTTATTGTATGTACGTCACTATGTGCAGTTAGTCTGGCTGTGTGCTTCCTGGCCCCTTTTCTTTGGGCAAATGGGAACTTAGGCCTTTGAACCTTAGTACAGATACTTGTTTCTGTGAGATGAACCGAAACTAGGCTTGTGCGAATAGTAAATATTAGGTTCGAAGCATATAGTGATGTGGTCAAATAATCTCGAATCGAATTCGAGCAGTATATATCAGATATTAAAGAAAACAAGCATATTTGTCATGACCCAACTGACCTGCACAATATATTTTTTTAAATTGAAACAAGGCATGTGCAATGTCAATCTTTATGGTTCAAAGGAAGTGGAAGCAACTTTGAATAGTAGCATGATTTGACTTTCAGTAGAATGCAAGCGATAACCTGTAAAATATGTTACGTTTTAAAATTTACTGTACTTAGAGCATATAAGCCAGTATAACAAGCTTTCAAACTTAAATTATGATGAATCGATGTAACGGTAATATGTTCATTTAACCCTGAAGTGGGGCTTCGCGGCAGTGCGGATTTGTCCTAGAATGTTGTATTCACGTTATAGCACTCCTCCACTGCAGTGAAACCACCTTTTCGTTCATGTCACTTATTCGTTCATTTCAAATACTTCGAAATTTCCCAGAATTTAAATTCGAACCAAAGCAAATTCAACTACTGTAATTATCGTTCGAATATTCGAATCGCTAGAATATTCGCACAAGCCTAACCGAAAAAGCTCTTTGCTTCCATTTCAATAAGTTAAAAGAGTTCTACAAGAAAAATATGCATAATGCAACACATTTTCAGTGATAATAAGAGGCAGAATCTTGCATGTTAATCAATGCTCATAGATTGCAGTGTGATACGGCCAATTCAATGATGTACAACCCTACAGCTGGACAAAGAGTTCACTGGTGTCCGCATGACAAGCAACAATTACCTCTGAAAAACTCCAAAAGAAATAGTGAGGAACCACAACTTATTTACAGCAAAATCTACGTGAAATTTCAGTAAGGTTCGCACTTTTATGCAACACTCTTAAATGCGGTTGACTGAGGAATTCAAACGTTCGTGAGAATATTGCCACGTCCGCTTCTTGTTTTGTCTTGATGTATTCAGGTTTCACCGGCAACGACGGTTACGGTTATCAACACTCGACGCTGACCGCGCCGCAGTGAACCGTCCTTGCAGGTCAAACCGCAAAACGTCGACGTCACGACCACGTGACAGTAATAAATAACTAGGTGCAAGGCTTCAACTAATGAGGTGAACTAGTAGAACTAAAGTTAATTGGTCCTGTTGTGCCTGTTTATTTTTTATTTTGTGTTGGTTTTCATGAATGTTTTAATCTTGAAATTTCACCAGCTTTTTCACTCCACCATTCATTGTGAATGAAAGCGCTGCTATTTCCTTTTTACACAGCAGCTTTGAGAACAGCTGCCGGTGCAAATATGAAATTTGACAATTTTCTAACATAGAGGCAAGATTTATTAACTTTGTACAAGCTTTTGATATGTTTTTCTTTGTGGAGAGTCATTTTTTGTCACTTACACACTTTCACTGTCGGGCATTGAAAGGCTAAAAATAACTTTTGTTTTCCGAGCATTTTTTCGCACGATGTTCCATGACCATAAGTGTGCATTTTGTGAAATGTTTGCACATTGTCCTAAAAAATAGTCGGCTATGGCAAAGCCATTTTGATACAAAAGAAACGGGCTTTAATGGCATCTTCAATAACTTAGGCCTTCCATGCTTATATCTTCATGAAGCAACTTCAGATATTCGTGGCCATGGTGACTGCTTTTCAATGGGGCAAGAATCAGGTATGTCTGTGTGCATAAGTCTCATCATCATCGTGAGCCTCACAGTGCGCACTCCCGGGCAAAGGCTCACCTAACATTGTGCCACCCTCTGCCGTGCTTGCCCTCTCTTGAAATCTGGTCTGTTCGCTCAAAGGAACCCTGAAATAGTTTTGACAATTTTGTGCAAACACAATGAGCCGGTGGAGCGAGTCCCTATGGTCATTAGTAAACCATTTTAATCACTTTGCGTAAAGTGTGTAATTTATTAAAGAACTTTATATCTGTCATTTGGCAGAGACAATTGCGCTGCTGTTTTCAGTCACTCCTACGTTACGCATTTTTTTTTGTAGCTTCGCTGGAAATATCCGCGTTGCTCCTGCCCATGGTCGCACGAAGAAGACTGACTGATCATGTTGAATTGCAAAGATGAGTAAAAATTCGTGAACAGGGGGTGGGTGCTCGAGCCGACGTTTCGACAAGTGGACTTGCCTTCCTCAAGTTTACGAGTTTTTTCATCGCAAGCTTCCATCCAGGGGCGGATTATCCAGGGTTCAAAGGGTTCAAATGAACCGGGCCCTCCGGTTTTAGGGGGCCCCCCAAGGGACAGAAAAAATGGCCGACCTCGTTGTTTTGTTCGAAAAAGTTTAACCCTCCTGCTGGATTCCCCTGATAGAAACAGATTATCTATTTCAATAATCAATATAAATGCTTCTAAGAGGTTGTTCGTTGCATGACGTGCATAATCTTGAAGTCAGTTCCCAGTTCTACAGTCTGTGGTAAAAACCTTTTAGTCGCCGGAGACCATGCATCGTGTCCAGGGAAGGAGCTGATCCAGCGGATGGACACATAGAGCAGCCTGACGAGGATTTTAGCAGCTACGGTCCAACACGCAATGCGAAGGAGCATAGAGAGTGGTTCCTGTTTGAAATATCGTTTAATGCGCTGAATGAAAATAACCGGTATGAAGCTGACGCATATTGCTATATATTATGCTTTCATTATAGCGTAAACAACGCACCATGAAATAGTTGTATGTTAAGGAACTTCCTCATTATGCAAGGACTCCGAAGGAGTAATGGTTTGATTCTTCGCTTCTGGCATTGCCGTTCTGTCTTAATTTCTGCTTGGTGGTTATACTATAGGGAAACTTAATTAAGAGACTATCACTTGGTAAAGGTTGTGCACAGGAAATATCTACAACATATATCCACTATCTGGCCGCCAGCAGACCCTCACCGCAATTGCTTGAGCGTTGTGGTGGGGGTCTTCAACCGACCATCACCTTTGAACTTCTTTTACGCAATGCCCTGCATAGCACATGCAACCACGGGCGTCTCAGGTGAACATGATGCTTCTCCGAGCCGACCGGATGTGCGCAGCTTGTTCGACATCACATAACACCGCTGCGGCGCTCAACGATCCGCGAGGCAGCACGGCTCTTATGACGCATTCTTTGGTTAAAGAAATTTCGTGCACCTTCACGCTCTGGAGCTCTGTGCTCGTCGTTGTCACTGCAGAACAATCGGATATGCCTTAAAGGTAAGAGCTTCAAAATTTACATTCGTGCGAGTATTGGAAACAAGTGCAAGCGTATTTCTTATATTTGGGCACTTGGGCACTTTAAGATGGCTAACAGGTACAGTGTGCACGTTTTGTGCGAGAGTTGCAGAGCTTCTATTTTCGTTACTTTGCAAAGATTGAGGCACTACCAACACCTTTGTGAGACCCTTGAGAATATTAAAATAACATTCAGTGGATTAGCATTTGAATACTTTTATTGCGAATATATTATTACGCAATGACTAAGTGGGTGCGCTTGCTCTTGTGTTGCTTCCGTCATTATCAACTAATTTTATGAATAAGCAAGTACGAGCTTTTCTTACTAACTTATTCAGATCACACAACACCGCTGCAGCGCTCAACGATCCGCGAGGCAGCACGGCTCTTATGACGCATTCTTCGGTTAAAGAAATTTCGTGCGCCTTCACGCTCTGGAGCTCTGTACTCGTCGTTGTCACTGCAGAACAATCGGATATGCTGATCTTAAAGGTAAGAGCTTCAAAATTTACATTCGTGCGAGTATTGGAAACAAGTGCAAGCGTATTTCTTATATTTGGGCACTTGGGCACTTTAAGATAGCTAACAGTACAGTGTGCACGTTTCATGCGAGAGTTGCAGAGCTTCTATTTTCGTTACTTTAATATTAATACTTAATATTAATATTACTATTAATCTAATAAATACTTTAATATTAGTATATTAAAATAATATCAGTGGATTAACATTTGAATACTTTTATTGCGAATATATTATGACGCAATGACTAAGTGGGTGCGTTTGCTCTTGTGCTGCTTCCGTCATTATCAACTTATTTTATGAATGAGCAAGTGTGCGAGTCTTTCTTTACTAACTTAATTCAGAGTGGCCGATTTCGCGAAGCTTCGACATTTTGTGCTTTATTTTTGCCACCTTTGGAGCCTGTCGGTCACCATTCATTGGAATGAGCGAGCATCGCTGTTAATATTCACCTGAACCAGAACGCTTGAGAATGCAACCCCGTTGCGAAGATATGTGAACCACAGTGATATAGAGATCTTATTGTAAAGTCAATTCCGGCTGTATCGTCTTATTCTGTGCACTTCCTTCATATTGTAGACAGATCCAGATCATGTCGAGAGAGTCATCTGTAGACAGGAAGCAGTAGGCAGAAACCCAAACTACGCGATAAACTAGATCTCGTCAGTGAGTTTATCGCCAATATCAGATTTCTTCGGTAGCGTTTCATTGTCTTGTTAAACTACCGTAATGTTACTCATAAATTTGTTTTGAGAGTATCCTTCATTGTCGCTCTAAGTAAAAATTATTTCTAGAAAAGCACACTTTGAATAAGTTACTTATAGATCATAAACTTGGCTTGCAGGCTCTGTTACTGTACCATGCCACGGAAAAAGGAGTTTCTCTGGCGCTCGAAAGCGCCTTTTGGCAACGGAGAAAAAAAAAAGACACAGCTCAGCGACACTTTAGAAAAAAATGCCTAAGCTTTCTGGCCATTTTGCCAAGACAGAGCTCGGCCAGTAATCCGTCGACCAGTGAGACCAGTGAAGGTGACCCCAACAGACCGTGTGCTCAGCGAAACTGTTGTTCCGAAGCAGGGCGCCAACTTCATCGCACACTGCGATGAAGCCCAGTTCTCCAGGGACGAGCAGCCCGACTGAGACAGATCAGCCATTGCCTGATGAGCGTCCTTGCATGTATATGGATCCCGTGGACTGGTCTCTTCTGCGCGTAGCCACTGTCAACTTTTGGGTGGCACAAACCCGGGATGTCTGTGAAAATGCTAGAAACATGCGGGGTGATTACTCCCGTACGAAGCGGTACTTTCAGCCAACTGACGCGGCACCGAAGGGCTACCACCGCCACTTCAATCAAGAAGTGTTCTATGCACCAACGGCGAAGCAGTCTTGCGCGAATGGCTGCTGTACAGCCCTTCCAAATGATCTGTGTATTGCTTTCCCTGTACTCTGATGTCAGCAAGAAAGGACAAATTTTCGGAACCAGATGGGTTCAGTTCATGGAACAAGGCATATACAAAGTTACAGACACACGAGGAAAATGAGTGTCATAGACAATGCGTGCTTGACCTGTGCAAGCGACGTCTCTCAGAACGTCGGTCATTCGATCCTTTGAAGAGCGGTGATGCGGTGATGTCGATGTCAGAGGGATGTTAGCACATTAATGGCAGTCACGCGTGTGTACGCTGACATGGTATATAAATGTGCCTTCTTCACAGAAAGTAAGTCAGCGCCTGTCGTCGTCTGTGTCCCTTTTGTGTTCGTCCAAACATTCGCGCTGTTTTTCCTTCCTTTGAAGAGCACTGCTCGGAACGGGCAACTTACTGGAGAAATGTTCTTCCGACCGTGTAGTTGCAGTGGTAATGTTCCTTGCAGAACGAGGGCTCTTTCTCTCTCGGAGGATCCAATGATTTACTCGGGTCTCCTCAAAATGGCAAGTTCCTTGGGTGTCTTGAACTGATCGCGAAGTTTGATCCTTTCCTTGCCGCCCATATGAAGAACTTCGGGAACACTGGACGTGGCAAAACATCCTACCTCTCCTCTCAACCATTGTGGAAGAGGTTGTAGAAGCCCTATAAAAAAATCACCTGCGCGGTTGCGAGTGACAAGTACTTCTCTCTTTCAGTTGATTCTACACCTGATTCGAGTCACAGGGATCAACTTAGAGTGGTCGTTCGCAACGTTGCTAACGATGGGCCTGAAGAACATTTTTTCGGATTTTTGCCCCATAACCAGTCACAAAGGGGAAGATCTCGCGAAGAGAACGCTCGACCTCTTAGAAAATCTTGAAGTTAACTTCCAAGACTGTCGTGGCCAGTCATACGACAACGCGAGCAATATGGCTGGAAGATACTCTGGCATGGAAGAGACAAACACGGTGCTTGGACTGCACTTCTAAGTGTCGTATGCATTCCTTCTTTTCGTCTAAACTTCTCGCACAGTTTAGTCTTCTTTCAGTATGATCCAACGAACGAGACAAATCTTAATGCTGTCCATGCGTCTTCGTCTCCTGATATAGTTACTTATTACGATGACAATCTCTCCACGTGCTCCGCAAGAAAGAAAACGCCCAGGTGATATTAAACACTCCGGGGAGGCTTAGAATAAATATGGCGTGTGTTCTTTGCAGCTAAATCTAAAAATCGTCAAGTCTCAAGCATGACCAGGTGACAAAGCGGGAAAGAAAGGGGGCGGGGCGAGGGGCCCCCCTTATTTTTTTGAACCGGGCCCTCCGCACTGTTAATCCGGCCCTGCGCATACCCCTTTATGATGCCCACAAGCGTTACCGCGGATCCCGGACATGAAAGGCTCGACCAAGAACAGCTTAACTGTTAAAAAATCAGAAGGTGCAGCACGGGGGGGGTCTCAAATCACGAAATAGGCGCATGTGTACAAGTACGCGATTAGTCATATAATATGGACACATGAGTGCCCTAGGCGTTGTTGTGTACGACGGGAAAACAAAATGTGAAACAGGAACTGACCAGCGAGGCAAGAATGAATCCAGTGTCGGACCTGACGCACCTGAACCATCAGTGAGTCAACGAGAAAAGAATGTCGGTGATTCCCGAGAGGAGGCATGCATGAGTGTACAGTGCGCGGTGTTTGATGTCACTGAACGGTTACTGTATACGCTGCAGGCTGCGCAATGTGTCGATAAGATCGAGGAAACACATACCAGGCTGAAAGGATGGCGTTTTTGTATTTATTTGGGCTACCAATAACACGTGCTATATATATAGGCACTTCACTTGTTCGATGTGATGTGCGCTTAGGTTATTCGTTTAAATCATTTATAATTATAGGTCCGTAATTGAGATTTTATGCAATATTGTTTTTTTGTTTTCACTGAATGTATCCTATCTGCAGCCCTTCATTTTATTTTAAAATATATTTTCGCCAAGAAATTGCTCACATCCTTTTTTTAAACTTCCCGCATTTCGCAGGTAGTTAGAAACAGCTGCTGCGCTGAAACTTCGACAAAGCACAAACGCTAATCAAAAACACTTCATTGTGTCGGTTATTTTTTTTTTCTGGCCGTTTCCTTTTGTAGCTTACGCGTCTTTCGGCGAACGAGCTACCTGTAAAAGCCTGTGTCATCCAGCACGATGGACGACACGGGAAAAATCCTCTAAGCCGTCTTTCTCATACCTCAAACTTGCCCTGACCAAGATGGCCGCGTTTCCGATACCAATGGCAGCATTACAGTTGAGACACTCGTTATGAAAGACTTAGAGTGCGGGGAATGGAGGGCAGCGAAACTGATGTCACCGGACTCACCTGCTCGTACTTTACTTACGATTCAGGACCGAGCGCAGCCACTTTGGACGGGTTAAATAAAGTGCATATAGGAAGTGTACTTGCTGGTATCGCATATCGCCTAGTGCGTCCTGTATATTGCTCCGAAGGGCTACAAGCTGCAGATGATTGTGTTGTATTCTGTACAGTGTTTGCAATGTCTCGTATTTTCAGATATGTAGCCGGTTATTTTCTTTTTCTAATTTTTTTAATGCGTTTCCTGTTATTTTCGGGGTTTACTTTCGTTACTATGCTGCCTAATCGTGTGACATAATTTAAGGTACCTGTCGTAACGTTATTCCGGCTTGGAAATACTCATATTGTTTTCTAGAGAAAACAGAAAAAAAAAGAAAGAACCGTTCCTTTTTTTTTTTTCATTGTTGGTGAACCTTGCAACCTTGGTTAGGCAGAGTGACTCTGTCGTCCTTTCAACGCAGGCAACGCGTGTCTGAATAAACGAAAATAATGATAAAAAACAGAAAAAAAGGCGCAGCGTGACAGCGCAATGTTCAATACGTCCCCCTCTTCACTGCAGAGCGTATCAATTGAAGAATTAAATTCTGCTGTTTTACGCGGCAAAACTAACACATACATTAAACAAGGAGGCATGTCGCAATGGCGTACTCCGGATTAACTTTGAATCACCTGAGGTTATTTAGCGTGAAACCTAAAAACTTAAGAAGAACCATGACATCTAAATCTCACTTGACATCCATCTAAATGCGGCCCCTGTGGCGGGAATCGAACCCGCCACCTTGTGCTTACGAGCGCAACGCCATGGTAACCCAGGTACAGCATGTGGACGTGCCAATCGTGTGTGGTGCGCGCGACACGCTTGGAAATATGCATTCTATCCCCAGTTTCAATTAAGGACGTTGGTGTACATTCTTATGTAGCCCGAATGACTCTGGTATCTAAAAGAGCATTCGGTGAGACTTTCCATTCACCCGATCACTGTGCATGGAACAGGTCATTGGACTTATACGAACGCTTCGGTTGCGCCGCGGGAGAGAAGGCGGGTGAAACGTGCGTCGCTGTGTTGGCACCGGAAGCTATATACGGCATCCGACGCGTGACGCCCCATTGTTTTAATCCTCCCGTGTTGTCATTGTTTTCTTTACGGCTATTTGCGATGGATGGTCTCACCCACAGTGTTCACTGTTTTGTTTACGGCTGTATGCCATGGATAGATAAACGTTACACCGTTAATAGATTATTGATTCCATCGCGAATCATCGCCTAAATAATTGCTGCCCCTCACTTCGTGGACGCATATCCCCCCTTTTGTCAGCTTTGTCACAGGGACGATAATGATAACATCGCAGAGAAAGCTACTGCGCAAAGGGAAATACGTGTAGCCTTAAAAATTCGGCAGATCCCACGCACCGTGGGAGTCGATGTTATGCGCAGCATATATGACTGTGGCGTAATTTTTTTTTTTACTGAGCGAAACGTTACAAAATGACGCTAAAGATTTGTATAAATGTTATACGCACACATATATGTTGAAGAGCCGCATATGTGTTATATAACCAGTTGTTTGCAGTTGGGTAAGGCTGCCAACGCCAACATGGGTATTACCAACACCACAAGCGGTAAGCTGATGTAGTGCTTATACTTGTCCCTTATGATGGAGAACGCAAGCACGTGGAAGAGGTTCTTGACAGTTCTTTAACAAGGTCATCATCGCCGTGGTCAGTGAGCACCAGCAGGTGGTCATGACTTGTTCTTGGATTCGGTCGTGATCACGGTGACGAGGTGTCCATGTGTAGTGAAGTACGAGGTATAGTACAGCTGCTGGAAATCGTGGATGCCTCGGTCATTTCTTCGACAAATTGTCTGTCGATAGAGCCGCCGACATGTCGGAACCTGAAGTCAGCCTTCGCGTGGGTGAGGTATAGGACGTCGAGGCTGGTAGGCCTGGATAGTGCTAAGTAGACCAAGATCAGTGGATGGCACTTGCATTCGTAGATTACCTAGGCGTATGTGGCCTACGAAGCCTAGTCTACAAAGCGGCTGTCAGTGAATCTGACATAACCATCGGCCAGCGTGAGGCCATCGTCCAGCCTCCTAAGAAATGAAGAGGACACTGAGTCGTTCTGGCGGACTAAGTGCACTTTACGGTGCGATGATGTGAATATCATACGTAACTTTCGTTAATGCATTCCTCCGGGGTCTAGCAGTGCTTCAATATAGCTTGCTGAATTATAGGAGTACAAATGTAATGTTTATTAGACTGCTGTAAAAGCGGAGCCAACACTGGAACCACAGACGTTAATCTGATATGACGCCTGTATCGTAGGAGTATGATGTAGTTTGCTTTCTTGTAAAGTTAAATAGCCAGCACCACAACCACAATTGACGCTGCACCGACATTACGCCTGCGCAGGCTGTTTTTCCGAACCACTTTGTCGAGCTGGCGTGGCTCTGTGGTAGAATATCCTGATTGCCACGCAAGAATGCTTGGGTGCGATTCCTGCTGGGATCCTAATTTTCATTCTTTCTATTCCTCGGGTCAACGCTGCCGATGTCGTATTTTTTAACGCTCTCGCATTTAAGTTACCAATGTCTGTTCTCGCCGTTCCTGGGTAGATATTAACTGTCAATCACCTGTGGCGCATACCCGTACACCGCGGCCCGTGGTAAACGGGTATGTGCCACTGCCACACGTGTCTGGAGGAAAGGGTTTGACGACGTACGCGGACAGGATTTTCGAGTCAGTCATGTCATGACCCGACAGTCATAATCGTCAAATCTTCTTATTCTCCAATCCAATCTTGGTCTACACCAAGTTAAGGAGGCGATTATGAGAGCACCCAGACGTAGGCAGATAGATAGATAGATAGATAGATAGATAGATAGATAGATAGATAGATAGATAGATAGATAGATAGATAGATAGATAGATAGATAGATAGATAGATAGATAGATAGATAGATAGATAGATAGATAGATAGATAGATAGATAGATAGATAGATAGATAGATAGATAGATAGATAGATAGATAGATAGATAGATAGATAGATAGATAGATAGATAGATAGAAACGCTCAAAGTACCAAAGGTTCGCTAAGAAATGCCTCGCATTTAAAATGTCCTTCAACCTTTTGGAACATGATCAAAACCACACATTTATCAGCCAAGATAAGAGGTGCGCGAGTGAATGATTAGACAAGGGTAAAATTTTACCGGGGCTAATCTACTCTTCACCCACCCCGCCAAAATCGTTCGTTTTAGAGGACCTGGACGATCAACGACAATTCATCGCCAAGACCATCCTGGCAGTTGAAGCCAGAGGGTTCATGGACAACGGAGCCCTACCATCTCAGGGCGATACCGGACATCGCTCGAGGCAATAAACGTTTTCCTTATCTGCAGTGTAATCTTTGTTTATTTATTAATTTCGTTCTTTCGTTCTATACAGGCGTCCTTTCTCCACCTTTTGCCTTTGCTGTTATTTGCTTCTTCCATGTCCGTGCTTCCTCTCACGATTACAGTGCAGACTGGCTATTTCGGGCGACTGACAAGCCTTTAATGCCGCAGCGGTGGCCTGCAGTTGCCAATAGCGAAGAACTCCGAAACGCGGTGGTTTTCCTGGTTCAAAACTGTGGCATCTCCCAATGCGACGCATACCGGAGTCGCGGAGCGACTCATATGCGAAGGAGAAAAGAAAAAAAAAGGAAACTGTCAGGCTGATTTTCCACGAAGACCGTTGAACGCTTCAGACTCTTTACACACCGGGCGAGCACATTGCGTGAGCCAGCGGAAGTGGGCGCTCTCGACCGCCCATAAATGCCATCCGGGGGGTTTCCCCGACCATCTCGGATGGGATGAAGGAGGATGAGGTCGCCATTGTCGTCTCGGGCCTCCAACGACTCGTACCGCCGTCGGCAGGGGTCGTTGGCGCTCTCGACAAATGGTGCATGCCGCCGCGACAGACGGCCTCGTTGCTTGCGAGTGTCGCAAGAGCAGATGATGCTCATCTCTCTCTTTCTTCTTTCTTTCTCTCTCTCCTCTTCCATTACACGAGCGTGCTTACCCTCATCTCTCAATGCCCCGTCGCAACAGTTCGTCGCACTTGGCAAATGCCAGAAGAAGAGCCCGGAATCGCGCTGACGACGGCTCGTCGTCGGCGACAGTCGCGTGAACCAAGTTGTGAACTCTGGAGACCTTTGTCATAAATGTTCCGAAGAATAACTGCTCAGGCCGGTCGGTGGAAGTGGCGCATAGTGCCAAACTTTCATTCGGCCCTTTAATCCATCGTCTAAAGCAGAAACACTAAAGATCGGAAATGATTTTCTAAGCGTACCAATCTCTAGAATAAACAATATGGTTTTAGATAGACGGGCAGTATCATTAAGAAAAAGTGGGGGTCCATGGCTATCATAAAAAATCGCAAAAGATTGTTGCACGCGCATTGGAATAATTCGATACTGATACAGAAAAAAAATCTTGCTAGCATCATCGTCATCATCACCATCATTATTATGATTATTATTATTATTATTATTATTATTATTATTATTATTATTATTATTATTATTATTATTATTATTATTATTATTATTATTATTCTTAAGTTGGAGTTGTATTTTAAGAAAGCTGTAATTATTAAAATATTTTTTTTAGGTGGTGAGCTTTCTGAATGACTTGTTATTACTTCTCTGTATGTTGTTTACTTACTAGATTATACGTCTAACCCTACAGTATAAGCGAATCAAGCACATCGTCACACCAGATCCTAAAAAAAGCATAGGTTCACACAACCAAATGTTTATTTATTCCGAGGCCTCTAAGCACGACTCAGCTCATTGAGGATGCAACTGCACTCCTCGAGCAGTGATTCAGAAAGTATATGTTTACTCTCTGCCTGTATCCAAGGGTTTGTATTGAAATGTGGGCGCATAGAGTTACGCTTAATGTGCAGACGTTCTTGATAATGTTGCCACATGACCGGCAAGCCGCTGAGAAGGACCACAAATACGTGACACGAGACACTGCAGAGAAAAGACAACTGATTCACATGTTGTTGTTCCATAGAAGATTGTAAGACAACCCATGCGCAGCAATCGCTATGCCTCGGCGTCTTCTCTCGTCGTCGATAACATGACGAAGCTGTGCGAAGTATCGAGTTTCATTTGTGGTCGCCATTGCCGGTATCAGCTGCTCTCGTGAGGCCACTGACAATGCCAGTAGCAAATCAACAAGGAATTCTAACAAACAAAGTTATTCCGAACAACAGGGTTTCATCTAGTCTTCCGAAGAAACACGCGCGGTGTAGCTTCGAAGTGAGTCACTGTCGGAGGCAAATTAAATGCGAGCTCTCGTTAAAAGCGAACGAGTATGCTTGAAAATTGACTCTGATTTGACTGTTTGACTGATCTGACTGATTTTGACTGATTTGACACGTACAAAGTGAAAACGTTCTTGTTAGTCATAGTTGTAAACAACCTAAAAATTCGGGAGAGGCCCCGCCCAGACGACCTGAGCGCGGCAGCCGATCGCCTCCGCGACTAAAGAAATAGTCCCGCTCACGCACTCGGCGATGTTCTCGGAAGGCGGAGTCACCGGCCATCTGGCTCATGACGTCACTCAGGAGTGCGGGCCAATTGGTGCAGGCTTGTGTGCATGCGCCTTTGAGGAGGAAATGCTGCGGACTTCTTAAGTTGTATCCGGCTATAGACAATTTCTTAACGACTGGAAGGAAACTTGTTGCACATAATATTACCAGCTTCGTAAACAGAATTTTAAATTACTGCCCATGAGAGTTTACAGAAAGTACTGATAATACATAAGTAAAAGCCCGATAGTGTGAGCTATACTAAGCACAGTTCAAAATTTCGAGCCGTAGCAAGAACAGAGGGGCGCCACACGAGCATAAATTTCACAATTCCTATGTAAGCGTGTTCCATAAACAGACTTCGCAGACTGCACAAAGTTCATCCGTTAGCCTATCTCGACGGTTAAATTTTAGGCGCGAAGCACCTTAGGGCCTCGGCTTGTCGGCGTCTGATGTCGTCACGGTGCGTCATGCAGTCACGGTCCATCATAAAACGGGTATGTGCCACAAAAGTTGGGTAAATCCCGCTACTCGCCACCGGTCAACTAAAAATGAAGAAGGCAACAGTTAGCCCAAAAAATAGCCGACGACGTTAGTGAAGCTGGAACACCCTTCCTTACATGCTTCGCACCTCCCCAGTAAAAAATAAGTCCGTAAAATTGTTTATGCATTAATGTACTGCTGCATGCATAAGTATTTTGTAGTGTATACTTGGTTTTGAAGATGTGGTAGCTAACCAATATGTAGCTCTCATATATTCCAAAATGGCTCAGTTTGTTCTCTATATAGGACGCATAAATGGGTGTATTTTGCAGAATTAAGATATCATTTTCGATTGCTGAGTTCCAAGGCTAATACTTCAATTTAAAAGACAAATAGGATATTTATAAGTTGTTGCTGAAAGACGTAGTCCTAATAAAAAAAGAACTTTTTTTTCCGCCCAATCAATAAGTTTATCTATTACAGTGCGTATAATTAGACAGGAGCTTAGAGAGATTGTTTCCTCTTGAGGCACATGGAAAACGAAACACATGCGCGCGTCAGGTACTAAATTACCTTCACAAATCTCCGGTCAATTGCCAACAAATATAGCAATGTGCTATTCTCTATTCTGACACCTTGTGGATCGTCAACTGCCTGCAATTTCTGGGCCCTTGTGTGATTGTCACATGAATATATCGACGTCCATGACGTATATCCTTTGTGTTAAGAGAACGTTTTCTCTTTTTTTAAATAAATCTTTACGAGACGGACTATGCTGTACTCAGACAAGGGTCAAAAGAACAAGTGGGTATTCAAGTAGGACTTTTTGCTGGGCTAGTTGGTGCATGTTTAACGAAGGAATCAGGCGCAAACGAGACGAACACAAGAAGTGACATGGATATTGTTTGATTGTTTGATTGATATTTTTGATTGATATTGTTTGATTGATCAGTGACACGAACGCCTACTGAGTTGTCAGTAGGCGTTCGTCCATGTCACTTCTTGTGTTCGTCTCGTTTGCGCCTGATCCTTTTCGTTGAACAAGTGGGTAATATGTGATACACAAAAGTTCTCGCTGTACGTGGTTTGTTGAAGAGATAGCGGAAAGCCAATTTTGGAGTGCTACATCTTTATCTATAGATATAGGAAGAAGGATATTTCTCGAAGAAGTTCCTCAGGGAGAGGCCATTTTCGAGGCATAGCTGTAGGGATCTGATAAGCTTGCGTAGATACTTAGAATGTCTACGTGCGTGAAGACACGAAAAGACGGCTACATGATTCTATATAGAGCCGCTGACAACAACCGTGTGCTGTAACGCTTAGCGCTGTAAGTAAATGTTCAAATGTACTCTATAGTTCGAACGCTCAGTGTGTGCAGATGCCTGCAAACATGGCAAGATAGCGTAACGAAATGTTTGAAGTGCAAACTGAGAATCAAGGAAAAAACAAGACGAAGACAGGATAGGACGCCAGATAGCTAAGATAGCTCCCACCCCAGAACGCACACATACAAAAACACACGGACACAAAAGCGCTCGCCTAAGTCCGGCAATGTTTACTTCCCGGGCACCTAACGTCCACCATCAGTGCGTTGCGAATGTTCACACTATATGTCGAGCCAATCCTACGATAAACTTCTTCATTTTCTTTTCTTGCATCTTTAGTGGTTCAAGCGAAACATTAGACGCACGGACGAAGGAAAGAAACACGAAGACACTGTCCGCCGCGTCTAATTTTTCGCTTCAACCACTCAACATGCAAGATCACCAACTATAGTCCTGTTGCAAACCATTCTAATGTTTCTTTTCTTATTTCGTTAAATTACCCCAGGACTCAACAATCAGGAGCGATAACTGAGATGCAAGAAATGACCTCCCCGGTACTGTATACACCCGCATGCGATTACAGTCATAACATGAATACATCGTTTCGCGGCATGATACCTAAGGTCAGATACTGTTGATTAAATAATGACTAATGTCGGCGAATATTGGTGATTGTGTTGTCCTACGCTGATTAAGTGATGCATTTAGAACTGATACTCGCCCACTGCAACTCCTTTTTGTCTTCTTTTTCGTAGGACCGGCAGCGGCTGCAAACTGCCGGTCCTGCGATGCAGCGGTGCAGCCAGTAGTGGCTGCACCGCTACTTCCGGAACAATTCTTCAACTTCCGGTGAAAACGTACCCTTGTAGGAGTACTGACACGATTTTGAGACATGGCAAAAGAGACGTTTTTCAAATTTCCTTGGTATGCAGTGTCAACGTTCTCCACACACCAGAGTCAGACAACACGTATTTTACTTTGATTTTAAAGTTTTCGTCCCTAAACATCTGCAAGCCAGTCCCACTGCGATGGACATTATCCCGACTAGTCAACACCGTTCCCCTGAGTTTGCGAGCTCTGCGTCCTGCATGCAGCCTAAATCGCAGAAATCACTGTCGGGGTCACCGGACAATTCACTCATCGTTGTTTACGTGCCCACGAGCAGATGAAAGATCTGGCGCTAGTACGTCGCGAGTTGATGTGTCACCGTGACGTCGCACTGCTATGGCACGCCACTGAGAAGCCGCTCCCTCGATATCGAGACCGAAAGTGTCTTTTTAAGGTAGCGGCAATAACAATATATTCGATGCATCCCCAGGCACCACAACGCTCGTTTTAGGTTTCTCGACACCAGTATTTTTATTTAGAGCAACAATCCGAAAAATTTTAAAATTTGTGTCAGTACCCCTTTAACCCGCCACGGTGGTCTAGTGGTTATGGTGCTCGACTGCTGACCCGAAGGTCGCGGGATCGAATCCCGGCCACGGCGGCGGCATTTTCCATGGAGGCGGAAATGCTTGAGGCCCGTGTACTTAAATTTAGGCGCACGCAGGTGGGCGAAATTTCCGGAGCCGTCCACCACGCGGCGTCACTCATAATCATATCGCGGTTTTGAGACGTTAAACCCGAACAATTATTATTATTAAAGCGTACCCTTAGAAGCGTGTAACGCGAGAGTCTCTTTTATTATTTATTTTTTTTTTCACGACAAGCTGCTTCAGGCGGCTCTGTTCAAGTCACCGCGGCGTCGCGTTTCTGCTGTGTCTGCAGACACTCCGGTGCGGTGTTCCGACGACGGCTTTCACCGCGGAAAGTGGAAGCCGCGATCGCCCGCATGATTTGGCGAGCGCGTTTCCTTTGCTCTATGCGCGCGGACTACGTATACAGCCATTGTAACACAGGAGAGATACCGCTGTCAGCGTGATCACGTCTCTGCCCGCCAGTGTATCGCGTAGCCGTGGGTTCATCGTTCGCCTCAAAGCGAAAGGACGTTGGCCTATCCGCCCCTGTCGCTATGCGCATGGACTCGGTGACCGCATCTTCTGTGTCGTGCAGTCGGCGTCTCGAGATTGCGGACCGTGAAATCAGCGAAAAAGCTGACTATTTTCGTCGCCATTGCAGTCAGGCATTTCGTTTTCTATCATTTACACATCAGTACACCAGCAACAAAGTGTAGCGCGGCTTCTACTGGCATTGAAGTGGTCTGAATTTCATCGTTTCTTCAGATACCATATGTTATGAATGCGGCAGGCCATATACTACTGCCGTAATAACTGCTTATGAGTGAGATATTGTAGAGCCGTTGCTCATTTGCACTGATGATGACACGTGTTTCACGAGCGGTGCATGGGGCACAATCGAAAGTATGACATCAGGCGTAGCACGGCACATGTTGTGACATCATGGTCCGTCAACGTTATTTTTTGTTATCTGTAGACAGCGCATGCGTATTAAGCGTGCAGTGGCATCAGTAAAGACTACTTTTCTGCAGGAATGTTAATGAACCTCAGAAGAACAGTTTTGCAGAAGGCTTGCTTGGTAATTTCAGTAAGATTATAGCAGGCTTTCGAAAAAAAAAACAAAATAAGAGCACGTTTTCGGTAGAAATTAATTATTCGTATTTTTATACATTTTTCTCGCGGGCACTTCCACTTTGCGATCACAGCGCCATCTATCGCCAGGGACTTGGTGTGTGCGCTTTTTCGAGGTACTGCCGTCATCGTTCTACCTATGATAAAGCAGAGGATAAGTTGAGCGTCAAAGCTTTCGATATGTTACACACGCGCAAAGTGTTCTTATTGTATCGCTTGTTTTTAACTCTTTGAAGGGGCCGTTAAGGCCACGACAACAACAACAACAAGGGGGCTCTTGCGATGTCGCTGCACTTGGTGTACTATAGTCCTCGATAGGTGCCGTGCACGAGATCAGCGCGCCATATTTGACAACGAATAACATCCCCTGTGAGTTCCTTGGCTTCGTATGATTAGATCGAACGAAAATATGGGCCCCCTTCTAAAGCTTCGTATTCTCTCTTTCTATCATATTTTGCTACACATTGTGCGTAGGAGAGGTTGTCATCATATGCAAACAGCACATAGCAAAGTTCCAAGCAAACAAACGATAAAAGAAGGCAGAAGCAGTACATGGTCTTAGTTACAACGTTTAATTCAGTCCTCCACTCCGGCGAAAACGTCGCCGAACCCTCAAGGCTCATCGTCCATGACTTCGGTCCGGCAACGATATCCACGCACCGAGCAGGAACGGAGCCGTTTCAGAAGTCTATGCTCCTGACCTTGGCTCTCCTTTTGTCTACGCTCATTTACCCGCATTAGGGTGGAGGGCTCACACACGGGCCTACCATATGGGCCCTAGCTGACGGCCACCGGACTCGTGCGAGGATGAGGAGACGGGCCCCTGTTTCTGGGAACGAGATGAGCGACCGTGCCCAAGGTCGCGCCACATGGCCCCCTCCGCTGTCACCACTCCGTCCCTTCGTCGTACGCACTCTTCTCCTCCTCCTCCCATGACAACCAACACCCCGACGACGACACCAGCACTGGCCGAGACACGCACGGCCTCCCTCTTCCAGAACGGGGTAGCAGAAGTGGCGCTTTATTGCTTGTTTCTGTTTCTTTTTTTTCGAATGGCTTCATTTCGCGTGTCCGACGCGGCCGCGCCTGGGTGCACTCTGGAGTATCTGAGCCGCCATCGGCGGGTGCAGAAAAGAATGATGAGCGCGCTGCTGACCCGCACGGCACGCCAGCAGATTTGCGTCGTCGCCTTTAACTTCTCAAGCGCTTATTGTAAGGACCGAGTGGTGGTTCGTCACGTTTGCAAGTGCGTGGCTCAACGGAACAGGCGACAAGAGAGTACGCACGAATAAGTTTCAATAAACGTTTATGGGGACAAGGGATTCTAGGGACGATCACGGAGAACAAGCACAGAGATAAACACACATCAATTAATGTGAAAGTCCTAACCGCGGAATGTCCGATCAAGCTGGGTTACAAAAAAAAAAACATCTCACGACTTGTAGATGTCATCTCGCGGATGGTCAGTCCACGTGCGGCGACGAGTCTCGTCAAAGGCGAGCCGAAGCACGCAGGTGACACATCCCGTGTGCTTCACAGCAGGAAGACAAGGCCTCCGTAAGGCCTCCCGTTTGATCACGGCCTTGCGCCGTCCCAGGTGGCGACGGTGTTCAGGAACTCGTGACGCCTGCCCGCCGACCCAGCAGGAGCCGCGCCCTGTACCGGTAGCCTCAGGCAGGTAGCTCGGCTCCCCAGGTCTCACCGAGAACAGGCAGGAGGAGCTCCCCGGACAGCGCCCTGGTCCGGCACGTCCTCGCTGGAGCCACCGCCACGCCCACAACACCAGGCAAGCACCAGTCCTCGCTGAGCACGGCCACGACAAACTTCTGGGACAGCGCCCTGGTCCGGCGTGTCCTTCGGCTTGCTTCGTTCAGCCCTCTGCGCGTTCCTCTGCGTTCCTCTCGCGTTCCTCTGCGTGTTCCTCAGCCCTCTGCGCGTTCCACACGCGCCTCTCTCTCTTCTTTTTCGTCTTCTTTTCTCTTGTGCCGCCGCCGCGCGTGCCACATGTCCCTGGCTCGCCTTCATGTCGCCGTCGTCTTCATTCTCATAAGTCCGCACAAACATATCGAAATTCCACCAAAAGTTCACAAACACATAAATTCCTTCCACAAATTCCCTCCATTCACTACAATTATACTATCTGTTCTCGTGCTATTCCTGTCATTATCTTTCATTTCTTGCTTCTATCGTTGTCATTGTCCGTGCGCTTCCTCTTCAGACTTTCTTTCTTTCTTTCTTTCTTTCTTTCTTTCTTTCTTTCTTTCTTTCTTTCTTTCTTTCTTTCTTTCTTTCTTTCTTTCTTTCTTTCTTATTACATTTGCACAGGAGTGATTGGCATCACGTGGGATGCCCGTTACTGTTTATTTGATAGGCTAATTGAGCATAGCAATGATAGCCCGGTTTGAAACAAAGAAGCAAATGCACGAACAAACAAGAAAAGAAAAACAAGTCTGAAGCGCACTAACAACTAGTTCGTATAAACTTCCTTCCTCACTTTATGAAATGTAACTTCTAAACGAATGCCAAAAGCAAGGGGAGAGGGTTTCTGCAATAGAGGCCCCTGCTTCTCCGAAGTCGAGTGCTAGTAGCATGTAACATTAAGTGCGGATGGTTCTTGTACAGCTAGTGTGTTCATGTGCTTCTCCCTGTGATCAGTGGCAGTTATGACGCAGTCGTCACGGTAATCACGCAGTCATCACACCGGATCAGCAGTCACCACGTGGAAGAGTGATTCGGAATGCATTTCCGATGCACCTCACACCGCGCGGGCAAAGCAGGCCGCCTTGTGTTTCGTGTAACGCTTAAACGGCACGTAAAAACTTAGTGCATTTCCGACTTGATGAAAGCCTACTTACCCTTTCCTGCCAACTGCAAGTTCCAACTTCGGTTTTAGGCCACATTGTAAGTACGCCGGAAATACGTTGCATCTGGTTTCGCTTTCGTGTCTGCTACTCCCTGAATTTGGAGCACGGTGTTACGTATCTCTCGGTACACATCAGGGGCGGCGCCAGTGGGGGGTTTGGGGGGGCTCCAGCCCCCCCCAAAATTTCCGCCTGCCCCCCCTTTGCCCCCCCCCCCCAAGAGCAAGCATAGTCAAAATACAATGCACATGTTCCCAGCCTCTCTGCCCCCCCTGAAGGAACCCACTTGTCGTGGGTGCCCCCCCAGTAAAAAGATCCTGGCGCCGCCCCTGGTACACATCTTCTAATGCGGTTGTTTAGCCCTAGCGTCTTGCGTTCCTGTGAAGGACATACAGCGAATAAATGAAGAAAAGAACACGAGTATAAAATAACCCAAGTAACTGTCGTTTCCAGTGCACGTCTAAAGGCTTATCTCTGCAAGTCTTTTCCCATCTCGCTAGTATTTTAAGCCAGCACTTCAGATATCATGTGGTAGCGCCCTGTCTTTGCAGCGTTTGTTCTCGCACCCGTTGCGGTTGTACTTCCTGCTGTCTGCACTCCATTGTTCAGGGAGCTGCCGTATCTCCAAACAGCCTTCTGCAGGGAAGTTACAAGGCGCGGTACCATGACTTTGCAAGCTTTCTTTTTTTTCTACGTCTAGCAAAAATATCCGAAGGTGTTGAAGGACGGAGATAAAGTGATAACAAATAAGGCTCTGTTATATCTTTCGCGTTGTTGTGCACTTCTTTGTCTTTTTCCTTGTGTGTGTGAGAGAGAGAGAGAAAGTGAGAGAGAGTGAGTGAGTGAGTGAGTGAGTGAGTGAGTGTGTGTGTGTGTGTGTGTGTGTGTGTGTGTGTGTGTGTGTGTGTGTGTGTGTGTGTGTGTGTGTGTGTGTGTGTGTGTGTGTGTGTGTGTGTGTGTGTGTGTGTGTGTGTGTGTTCACCGACACTCTATCGCTCGAACATATTGGCACACGCACGCATGCACACGAGTAAAAACACATAATAGCTGCAAACACATGAACTCAAAGTGAATTGTTTTTTATTGACCTGCAGAGAGAACAAAGGAAATCTAAATGAATATCGACGGAGAGGCAATTGCATATCATGGCAGCTGAATATATGTATGTGTATTCTATCTATCTATCTATCTATCTATCTATCTATCTATCTATCTATCTATCTATCTATCTATCTATCTATCTATCTATCTATCTATCTATCTATCTATCTATCTATCTATCTATCTATCTATCTATCTATCTATCTATCTATCTATCTCCTAACCATGAAGAAAGTCAAGCGGGTACAAGCAAATAACTGCGCACCTCCCTCGGAGCAATTTCCTCCTGTCAACTCCTTCTCACACCGCTTGATTTTATCCTTGCGTAGCCGACGATGGATTGAACCCGCCCACAGATGGGATTACCTCCTTCCCTCCTCCACACCTCAAATTTCTATAGCCACCTGCCGTGCCCTCCAATCTCGAACGGTCCGCAGGCCTCAGACGCATTCAGACGTTTTCATCAGAACCAACGCGGAAGGAGCAGGGCTGAGCTCAAACTTAACGTCACTATAGATTTCATTCGTTGTTCTTGAGTGGACACCGCGGCCAGCGCGCAGACGCCTTCTCCATTAAAAGGGACGGGCGCGCGCGCAAGTTGTTTGCCAGGCAAGGCTCGGCATGCTTTGGTCGTTCGGACTCTCTCGGCAATCCTAGTCCCAGACGGGACGTCCCGCCGTGGAATGGCGAAACGGGCCGCACCTCGGTAGAACGCCTCGCAAACGTGAGCGTCTTTGTCAGTTCGAGGCCGCGCCTGGTGGAGCGCCGCCGACTGGTGCACGTCCGAACTGTCTGCGTTGGATTAGCGAGCCACGGCCTTCGTGATGAGTGGCAGCGCGCCCGGACGGCCGTGAATGGGCTTCTTCTAAGAGTCCGGACGAAACCGGCTCAATCTGCTCCGTTTCTTGTTTTTAATTTTACGAAACAGACCCTGTTGACTCTACCGGGACAGCCGGCCATGCGGAGATTCGGCCTTTCGGGCCGTGCCAGCCGGTCAGAACGGACCGGTTTTCTAGCTTTTGAAAACACGAAAGCAAAGTTGACGTTTTCTCTAAACGCTGTTATTTTTTTTCTGCGCTTATTCTCACCGCCGTTTCATCATGACGTGACCTCTTCCGCGTTTGTACACCCGCATTCAAGCGGCTGCGCGCCTTGATGCACCGTCGCGGAAGGACGATCTTGGGACGAAGCCTAGTGTGGATGTCTTGCATTGCGAGTGAGAAGCGCTTCGGCAGTATGTACTGCAGCAGGGCTTGATTCCATTATTGTGGTGTCAGATTTGGCATTCCATATGGTAAAAGGCGTGCGGTATATAAGGTGTGACTTCGTTAACAAACAAACAAGCAAGCGCACAAATAAGCCAACCAGTGAATAGCTAACAACTTTCCGCAGCCAAAACTTAAGAAGCTTGAACAGCGATGAGACATTTCCGCAATTCAAGCTCGCTGCTTCACAAACGCCGCTCAGATGACGTCAGTATAACAGTCGCCGTGTAACTTCCCTGCTGTTCTCAGCAAGCCTAAAAATCTCAAACCGGCGTGTACAATCTACTTGGAAACATATAGTTGACCCTGCTGATATCTTTCTTTTTTTAACCAGGAAATGTTTTATGCCGGACTCCACCGAAAATTGGCGACCGTAATCTCCGTCACGGAAATGACGTCAGCAAAGGAGTACACTGGTTTTTATTTTACTTCCATGCCAAGTGGTCGAAATTCTAAAAAAAAAACATTCCGTCGTACCTGTCGTAAGATGACTGAGGTGTGGCTTCACTTCCGGGACGTAATTTCCACCACAACAATTTTTTTTTAAAACCTCGTTGTACCTGCGCCATTTCAGCCATCGGATGCGACGCCGCGGAAGCTGTTCAAGAAGTTCGTACAGCAAAATGTAACACTGCGCACGTCTCGTAATGAGCTTTCGTCGTTGCAAATGCTAGCGCGAGCCGAGCACGAGACTGCGCATGAGGCGTCGCGACGGGCTGCAAATGAAAAAAAAAATCACAGCATATCCACGGAGTGAATGATGATGAGTGGGCGAAGCTGCGGAGGTTCATCGGTAAACCGTGAATCTTCCGTGAATTCTGCCCAGTACATCATCACCGACGTGAGATCGGTCGCGTTTATACTAAAGGTTCGATGAGTTATGACGACTTGCAGCTCACTTTAATTTTACATGTACGCTGTGAATTTTCATTGTTTAGAAAACCATTGCTTTAGAAAACATCTGGCGTCTTTCGTTAAGCAGCTGGCGTCTTTTCGTTTTGCTTTAGAAACATCTGGCGTCTTTTCGTTTTGCTTTTAGAAAACATCTGGCGTCTTTCGTTGGTTTATTTCATCAATCAACGGCATTTTGAACAAAACTTTTATTGCTTAATCAGGCACAGGAGAAATCTCACCAGGCACTACCTTGGAGGTAAACAATGGCTGCTAATGGGAATGAGAGACAGAAGAAGTCGGCTTTTAGCTAACACTTACACTTCTACTAACGTTTCCTACTGGAACATGCCAATGGCTGCTAATGGGGAATGAGAGACAGAACAATTCGGCTTTTATTTAACGCGCACGCTGCGAATTTTTTATTGTTCAACAACGCACAGGAGAAATATCCCACCGGCACCACCTTAGAGGTCATGATCTGGCACTAGCGTTACGACTGGTTACGCACTACGAGGGACGAACGGGTGCCGCTTTAAGGAGCTTCGCCCCTAAAAAAGAAAACGAAAGCAAGGAGCATGGCCACTACATAAAAAAAAAATCAGGTTCTGAGCGATAAAAACGTTGAACTATTTCTTGTTGCGAATGCATCTACTGCAGTAAGTTTTGCTAGCCACCACAGCACAGCGCCTGATGTATGAAACGGAGTATACATGTGGTCGACTATGGGATATGAGTAAGCTGTCCGTCGACACTATACAGGCACGCAAACACCGCGGAACATGTGCGTGTTCAGATACACAGGAACGACAGAATACTACTAGTACCACCCACTCTATTACGACAAAGCATAGCGAAGTCAAAACGCATGGCCTCTTTCAGATGCTACTCTATAAACACCCTTCAGAAATGTGACGGGTATTGATTCTGTGAACATTTCGTGTCCAATGATAATTCCGTTTGATTGATATCAATCTATCTTGGGGCGTTTTGACTGCTGCCTACGAATATTATCTGAGGCTCTGTAATGTTCCAGACAGGTAGAGAATAAATTTATGATCGAGTCGTAAATTTTGACAATCTCAGCAAACTACGTGGTACAAGCACCCTGCTCCGGACACATCAGATGCGTGTTTAACTCAAGGAGGATTTAAAAAAAAAGCATTTTTTAATCATCCTTGGTTTACCTCAAGGAGTTTTTCAAGCGCACTTGTATTCTCTGACCTGTGAAGCTGATGTTCCAGAAATCTGATGTTCGCGCCATCTGGGGTTCTTCACCCACAGATGGCGCGCACCAGAGCAATAATAAATAAAACAGAATAAGTTTTCTTTCCGGGGCTGGGTTTTGAACCCTGGTGCCCCGTTCCCAAAGCGAGTGCGTTGACCACTAGGCCGCGCCCATGCTTGCCCAATGTAAACTGAACTGAAACGTACGAACACCTTCCATATACCGACGATGCAAATAACAATCGGGAAGCAGTACACTTGCGATGGGCGCTTCACTGGAATATTTTGTGTTGGCGGACTAAAAGTGATATGCTGTACAACGCGTAAGGTTCATATCAGGAACTGTACATTTCAGAAAAATTCCAACATCGAGAAAATTGTTTCCATGATAGCGTGATGGTCCCTTCGTTGAGCCGTTCTACAGCAAGAAGAACGCTGGAAACAACATGAAAGACGCCATGCCGATTGAGTCCGAAAAGAGCATTCCGGGGAAGGCAGTTATCTATAATAAATTTGAACGTATACGTTGGGAGGGCGCATTGCGCAATTCGAAAGAAAGAAAGAATCAGTATGTCACGAACGCCCACGCCAAGCATCGCTTGACCCCATTTCCTCCAGTAAGCAAGGGCTCCTGATTTTGTTAGTCATTGCGATTCAGGGGTGCGTGAAAAATATACCACAAAACTCGAAAAATATTGCACGTTATCTAAATTTGCGCTCCTGCATTTTTTGACGTCCATCAAAGCAGCAACTACTTCTATGGATGCACGTTTCACTTTCGTGCTAAAGCCGATTCCACTGAAAAAAATTTATAGCATATCCACGGGTGAATGATGAAGAGCTTGGGCGAAGCTCCTGAAGCACTCATGGTTCCACCGTGAAATCTTCAGTGGTTTCGCCCAGCAGTAATCAAAGCGATATCCCAGTAAATCATGAAAGGCGTGACAAACACTATATATATTTATACAAGAAATTTTATTAATCATAACTGGTAGCTAGACGTGGCTTTCGTTCCCCCTTCATTATAACGGCTTTATGGTCGGTGAAGTGATGGATCGGCGATGGGTCGTAGTGGGATGTTTGCAAAGACGAAGTAGTGGGCAGTTTGCAAAGGTGGCTTCCGTTGCCTCTTCATTATAACGGCTTTATGGTCCTTTCAGCCCTGGATTTTTTATTTTGGTCGGAGACTTTTTTTTTGCATGTTTTCCTAATACGTAGGATCTCAGAAGACCACAAACGAAAAATTGAGCCAGTCGTGCAAGTAATAATGGATTTATAGACGTGACATCAAATTAGGTCATCAGGTCTCCGCGGTCGTAAAATGAGAAAAATGGCTTCTTTTTTCCTGCTAGTCACTAGAGTACACAAAATGTGAACCACATGTCATTTTTCAGTGTGATACTCACTGAAACAGCTTCTGTACGTCGACCCGAAAATGGCGCTTACCTGCCTCAGCTTGCCCGCGTCGGCGTCACCCATGACTTCGGTCAAGCTTCTTCTTCTTTGCGGCTCCCAGCTCCGCAAGCTTTTCACAATTTTGGTGTCAAACGCAGTGGGGATCATTGAAGAAATATTCCCCCAAAAATGGGCAGTTTTGGTTTCATTTCAGAGGTGCTAGGGGAAATCTTGTGTGGTGGTGTCAAATGACACCGCCAGGGCCGAAAGGGTTATGGTCGGTGAAGTGATGAATCGGTGATGGGTCGTAGTGGGATGTTTGCAAAGACGAAGTAGTGGGCAGTCTGCAAAGGTGGTTACGCCGGGCAACGGAGACGTGACAAGGTTAGACTAAGAGGAGCTTCGCCCCTGATCAGCCATCTTCCTTTTAAGTCGAAAGCAGATGCCTCATGAAACGTGAAACTTGACTGGCGTCCCGCGTCGGCGTTCCCGTCGGCGGCGTCAACACGATGTGATGCAAAAAAATCATCACGTGATGATGTCACCGTATGACGTCATCGTTACGTCCCATGATGACCTCGTCACATGACATCATAGCTTAGGGGGGGGGGGGCAATCACGGACGCAAAGCCGGCCACAGAGACTTTGGTGTCCGCAGAAAAGCACAGGTGCGCATGCGCCACAGGAATTGGGCAAGCCCCACTACCGAGTACAGCAGGTGCGAGCGTTAAACGAAAACGCTGCTCGGCGAAGTGGAGCACGTGAAACACGTGAAGAGAGAAAGAGAGAGAGAAGGAAAAATATAGAAAGAAAGAGAAAATAGAGAGAGATGAGAAAGAAGGAAAGAAAGAGAGAAAGTGATGGATAGAAAGAGAGAAAAAATAGAGACAAACGAAGGGCATGAAGACATCAAAAGACAGGAAGACAGAGAAAGAGAGATAAAGAGAAAGAAAGAAAGAGATACGAAAAAGAGATAGAAAAAACAGAGAGCAAGAACGAAATACAAAGAAAGTGAGAAATAAAGAGAAAGAAGCAGAGAAAGAAAGACATAGAAAGCTGCAGGTACAAAGAAATAGATACAAGAACCAGAGAGAAAGAGAAAGAAGAAATAAAGCAGAAATAAAGCAAAAATAAAGAGAAACAAGGAAGGCCACCGAGCCCCGCTGTTCCTTCAGGCTTGGCACCACTACTGCGAAGCTGCCATGACTTTTTTTTTTTTTTTTTTTTTTTCCGAGCACCGAAGTGGACGTAGTCTAGTTAGCCTCCCTGCCTTGCCTAGACCCCTTCTCTTCCTTTCGGATTGGAATGGCCGACAACGCTCTTTGCGATGCCTGTCGTTGCGAGGAGACGCTACACTACGTCCTGTGCGATTGTCCGGCATATAATGTTCAGAGACAGTCACTGGCGTCCGTTCTAGCGCGCCTTGACAGTAGACAAATGTCTGTTGAAACACTTCTTGCATGCTGTCAACAGAAGACATCACAGCTGAAGGCGACGAAGGCACTGCTGAGGTTTTTAAGAGAGATGAGCTTGGACGAGCGGCTGTGAAAGAAATGTCGCGTACCACGAAAGAGTGACCGACTGATTCTGTGTGTGCAGTGTCGTGTGCCATCTTTCTATCTTTCTCTCTCTCCTTCCTCTCCATCTTTAAATCTCCCCCACCCTGTCCCCATGTGTAGGGTAGCAAACCGGTCGTCCTATACTGGTTAACCTCCCTGCCTTTCCTTCTCTATTATTTCTTCTCTCTCTCTTTACCGAGGATCATAAAGAATGGAATTGTCTTACTAGTAGGTTATGAGTAGAACAAAATGTCTATTTTGTTCCTTGCGCTCCTATCATGCCACTTTGATATATGAGCATGAATTAGAGGTTAAGAAAGGCTTTTATAGTGTTTTTATAGTGCCTATATATGCCTATTTTTGGTGTTTGTGCCTAAATGCTCACAAATGCCTATAAATGCCTATTTTAAAAATTGGCGCTTGTATTAACACTATTTAGCCCCAAGTTGCGCTCCCGGGAGTAGTTTGAGACCGTTATTCATGCTACCGCCCTGTTCGGTACTATGGGGTTCAACCTAATCCTTTAGTTCAACCAACACTCGGAAACAACTGCTAGCAGCCGTGAACTGGGACACGCACACTCGCCGCCGCAGAGACATGGCGTGGCGGTACGCGAATGCGAGACTGTGGAGAGCCGTCAGCAGAAAGTAGAGTGAATAGCAAAATAAGAAATGAAAATATGATGTGCACGCGGCTTTTGTCAGTTAACTTGTAAGGTGTTCACTGCATCAGCGTAGCCAGAAATTTTTTTCGGAACGGGGGGGGGGGGGGGGGGGGAAGTTTCAACCATACTCTATGTTTGTGAGCGCGCTTGTATGCATGCGTGCATATACACGCATGCAAACTGAAACGTTTCGGAAGGGGGGGGGTTGAACCCCCTCTCCCACCTGGCTACATATTCACTGGCAGGGGAGAAATTGGCTCTACGCGATTAGACCCGGACAATAGGAGGAACCCCTCCCTTCTGGTGTTTTAGCGATCTGGCTATCTGCTCGTGCTCTGCCCTTCTCAGTGATGCCGAGAAGACACCCAGGAGTGTGTCGGTTCGACAGTGGAATCTTGACTCACCGTGCAGAACACGGGAGAGACCGTGTTCTGCGAACCGTGCGGAACAAAGCAAATTGCACGGCTTTGTTCAACTGTTTAACGCCTTTGTGTCATCTTAAGCAACAACATGTTTGTTTTCCTTTCGTAGATGGAGCTCGCGCACGTCTTCGTTTCAAATTATTTGCATTTATGTGAAAATTTATTGTGCCGATATTTACTAGTTTGGAAGCCTAAAACGTTGTTTTGCCTGCCTAAAGTTTGGCGCCTAAAACGAGCTTTTTTAGTGCCTAAGAATCCGGCCTCTGGTTATGAGACTGCACAGTAAAATTATGGGGCACATACAGCTGGAGTTCCTATAATTTTTTCGTTGCTGTTTTCTTTTCATACGTGTCGCCCACCCTGCTTGGGCGTTGAGTCTTCAGCATGAAATAAATAAGTAAATAAATAAATAAATAAATAAATAAATAAATAAATAAATAAATAAATAAATAAATAACTCCCAGGGTCCCTTATGCACTCACCTAAGACGACTGGACGGCGAAAGTCATCTTCTTTTTCTCCTCAGTCGGTGTATTGATCCTGTTCCGACACCCTCTGGAAGTTTTCTGCACCTAATGTGGTTTTCCACTGCCTCCCGGAGCCGAGGCACGTCACCCGGTTTTGCACTGCCTCCGTGATCGGCCCATCTATGACCAAGCTAAGACAAGTCCTGGCCGTCCAGTGCGCCCGCCACCTGCCGGTCCTCACGTGGGAGTAGCCGGGTGGCGCGGGCAACCTCAGCGTCTGCATTGGACTCTAATAAAGGTGGACTCTCTCTCTCTCTCATATGATGACGTCATCATGCGGCATTGCGTCGCGTGACGTAACGATGACGTCATAATGACGTGCCAAATTTCGGCGATCTGTGACGTCATAATGACGTCGCCATCACGAGATGATCATTTTTTGCATCATTCGTGTGGACGCCGCCGAAGCGGGACACCGGCCATTTGCCGCGTTCTATGAGGCATCTAAGGCTTTCGCCTTAATAAATTGATCCATCACGCGAGTTCCGCGTTCTGCAGACCCCGCGGTCCTGACGGAAGAGGATATATATCCGATGCGTCGCTAGACTAATTTGGCCACAGCCACGCTACAAATTTACGGCAACCGGGCAATCGTACATCGTTACCTGGGATGATAAATGTACGTTACTATTCTGGGATATGGACAGCTTTTAGCGCAATGACAGCCTTTGTTGTTATCTACGGACGAAACGCCTCGAGCAATCCTGTACGCAGTCACCTGCGTGTACTGTTCATGCTTTGGACTGGAATGGACAATCCTGGACTGTCCCTTCCTTCCAGTCCTGGACTGGACTTGGCCAATTTCAGTGTTGTCGCGTGACCGGACATTATGTGTAGTGTTATTTTCTGCATATACGGTGTTCGTGCGACTGCATCTTATGCGAACTATAGTGTTATGTGACTGGACTGTAGTTTGAGTTGTTTGTCGTGTCGCTACGCGAAAAGGATTTTGTGAATATGGGATATTTTTATGGCTTGACTCACTTACATGAACTCTCCCTGGGTGCTCTATTATCTAATTTTTCTTTCATTGCTGAGTTTCAAGAATTCTATTATCTGTGAAAAGGTGTATGCTTTTGAGAAGATATATGTTCTGGAAAACTCCAGATCACGGAACGCATTGAAACGCTACCGAAAGAGTAATAAAGACTCAGAATCGCTCTGCTACGTCTGCAGACAAATCCTTTCCCTTTGCTTCTGAGAATTTATTGCGCCCATTCGCAGTGCCTGCCAAAATTTCTTTGCGTCTTCATCAAAAAAAAAACCCAAACAACAAAAGAAACCGAGAAAAAGAAATGATCGAGTATAGGACACTAAAAGCAGTTCAGATTTTCAGTCCGAGTATCGTCGACAGAGAAGAATGCGCAGATTATATTTAACACTATTTGCATATCTGCCTGGAACATCTTATAGGCGTGTGTGGCTCAGAAAGCAGTTTTTCTTGTTTTCATCAGGGATCGAGATAAGTCTAGTTTACTGGAAGCGATCGAAGCTCACGCGCGGTGCGAAACAGTCGGTGAATGCTAAACGGCAGGTGGTATTGGCGCTGAAAGCGTCGACAACTTGCCTGGTATGCAACACATTCGGTTATTGCACAAGCCACACTCGGCATTGATACACGGCTGACAGATTTGGCTGGTTTTGTTTCTTTTTTTTTTGCATTTATGTCTTCGGTCAGTAAATTATAGTAAATGACAGCACGTACCGTATTTTATCGCATATAACCCGGCCCTGCATGTAACCAGCACCCCTAACTTTAATTCTACAAAAAGAAAAAAAATGCATGTAACGCCTGCATGTAAGCCGCACCCCCAGTTTTCAAGCATATTTTCCCGTTTTCTGTTGCGAGTTATATGCGAGAAAATACGGTATTCTGACGGGGGTGGCAGGAACGGAAAACAGTCGCCTATATAGGCACACCATTCTGTAAGGTCGTTGTTTCTCACCACTCACCATCCATTTTTATGACGTTAATGACAGAAAAAATGTTGTAGTGGCTTAGCTCGGCTATGCCAGGATAACATAGCGTTAGCAAAGGTTCAGCTGATTGTTCTTGGCTTTCCTGATTGTCTAGGATTAGCTTGATTATGATGCTTACTGCTGCTCCAATGACAAACACACGGTATACGTATTATGTGGCACATGTATGTTTATTTTGCCAGGCAACTGCTTCGGGATCCGATGAGTTAAGCTTCTCCGCTCTTCTGCGCCGTTGAGCAGCATTTGCGCTCTCCTTCTCCATGGCTATACCACACTGGCAAACGCCAGTCAGAGGCGCTATCAAGCGGCTCCAGGACAGTGTCAGGCGGCGACAGCACAGCGAAGGCGAATAGATGCGCGCTCGCCGGCGCCAGTACGGCTACCTCGGCTACGACGTCACTCCTCTGGAAAGCGCAGACCGGCGGCAGCGAGTCGCGCGCGGCGGCGGCGGAGTGCGCAGGAGGCGCCGGCTCCGATGCGCCAGCTGTGTGACATCACTGATCCTCGCGCATGCGCAGCATGGCTCTTGAGGAGCCACGCGAAACTGGCTCGGCTAGGCCAGTGTAGCTAACGCTACAAAAAAAAAAAAAAGAAAGGATAGGCTGCATGCAGGTATGCGGCGCATGACATCAAGGCAGCGGGACCTATGCCTGAGCTCTTTCACTTAGTGCTGTTTAAGCTCTGACACTCCCTGGGCGTCACGTCACTCATGGCATACTGGTCCCATTCTTATCTGCGCGAACGCAAGATGTATTTTTATAGATCGCGCTCTCAAGTCCGTTTTTAAAACCTGAAGGGTCAGTTACAAGGTGTCGTGTCGCAGCTTCACTCTTCTGAGTGTTGGCAAAAAGCTTAATACTTCTGATCCGTCAATGATTTCATTTGTTAGTGATTATTATTACTGTTTTATCTCTTGTTATGTTTGTGAAACATGTTCATTCAGTGCGCCGTACGCCTAACCATCTTATTTATTTATTTATTTATTTATTTATTTATTTATTTATTTATTTATTTATTTATTTATTTATTTATTTATAGGTACCTTACAGGCCTTCAAGAATGCATTGGTTAAGTGGAAAGCACGGTTGTACAATCTGAAACAAGTATTTTTTAAAAGCAGGAAATACACCATTACCATAAATGTATTATTAACGCAGTGCAATACCACGCAACAATAGTACTATAATAACACACACCCTAAGGTCGCGGGATTGAATCCCAACCATGGCGGCCGCACTTCAATGGAGGCGAAATGCGTGAGGCGCGTGTACATTGACTCAGGTGCACGTTAAAGAACCCCACACGGTCAAAATTTCCGGAGCCCTCCACTACGGCGTCCCTCATAATCATGTTGTGGTTTTGGGACATCGAACCCCAACAATTATTATTATTATAGCACACAGTATAAAGATATACACGCAGCAGGATAATGCTCAAACGTCACATGGTGATGACGATGTTAACATCACATCGCAGGCGTGAATGTGTTATAATGGCCATCCCAATTTCAACAGCAAAAAAATAATAAGAGGAAGGTATTGCAAAGATGAGGGTGAATAAAAAAAAATGTCGGTAAAATATGCAGAGAAAAGGAAGCAAAAAGTAAAAAGTGAACAGCGTTCGAATAGAAGATGACTGGGGCCGAGTGCGTGCGAAACGAAAGCGCAGAGCAAGCAAATCTGAACAATGTACGAATGCGTTGTTAAATTATTCAAATTGGGTAACTTGTTAGTCACAAGCGTGCGCAGGCGAATGGCACAACACAGTGCGGAAATCACGCGAACGGTGTTAATTCCTTTGTATCACATCAATCCGCCATATCTTCAAGATATCGGCGTTGTCGGGGTTTGGTCGGGGCCTCCCGCGTGGCCCATATTCTGGCATCACTTCAGGCAGCAATCATCTAGCGCAGCCGAACTAATTCCTGGCACGGAGTGTGAGGTTCGCGTCCAACGTACACCCATGCCTTCCGATTTCAAAGTACGTTGAAAGTGCGCGGCAGTGGGTTAACGCTACCTTACTTTCAGTAGTAAGAAGTTGTGAAAGGCATCGTTTTCTGGAAGGGTGCCGGGATGGCCCGTTTCAGTCACGACTGGTCTAGACAAGCCTGTTTCGCAAGCACGAATTCGACACAGCGTTTCTCTTTCTTTTTTTGTTTATCAAGTTTTCTT
The DNA here is from genome assembly GCF_013339695.2 of Rhipicephalus sanguineus. Taxonomy (NCBI): domain Eukaryota; kingdom Metazoa; phylum Arthropoda; class Arachnida; order Ixodida; family Ixodidae; genus Rhipicephalus; species Rhipicephalus sanguineus. The sequence goes on from NW_023616096.1 coordinate 49,709, forward strand.
TTTTTTTTTTTTCTGAGCTGCGCTTTCAGCACATAAGTTCAAAATATCACTTCGCAAGCACCGATAGGCGGCGGCACCGATTCTCGCACTTACGAGCAGGTACACAGAAAGACTGAAATATTCCTAGTGTAGAGCCGCTTCAACCAAAGCAAACTGTAACCAACAAAAATGTATTCAATAAGAAGTTTATCGTACTTGAATTCGTTGCTCTACCAAAAGATAAACTAAGGAAGTAAAAAAGGATGACGAAGCTACGTTGACATTAATGATGATCCTGGTTCTTATTAGTTGGTTGTTCACACCACGCATGCAAATTCGCTGAGAATTTCATCACCTCAAACGTCGCAAAATGGCATGCGCGAATGCTTCAAGGGTTTATCTGTTGTACCTTCGAATTTGCAAGTGCGCAAACCGCAAGCATTCTGTGAATAAGGCTTGTCTCTCTTCATTCCAAGTGCCTCACAATCGTGCCTTGACTCTGTGCTTTTAATCCCCCTTATCGAGAAAAAAACAAAAACAAAAAAAAACATAGAGGCCTCGAAGCGGTTGGACATAAGTGCATTGGCAAGACGCGAGGCTGAGGGCTTGCGCGGAAGGAATACGAATGGCGTTTTATCAGCGAGGTGTAGCATCACTATGGCCTTAGCCTAGGCCTCGAATTCAAGGTCAATTTCCCGCTGTTCTCTGCACCATCTTTCGATGGACGCGCGCATGCACTGCCCAAGTTTGTCAAGTTATTGAAATCACGAAAGTGTAACCGCAAAAGGCTGGTGGTACAAACAACAAAATAAGGCAGGCAGTGGTGTGAGAAAAATAAATACGGAACATTATATTACGTTTCGTTTTCGAGCTAGCAATTGTGCCTTAATTGTGTGAAATCTTTCCATGCGTACGAACTTTCTTAACGCGATAGCGTCAAAAAAATGTTATCAGTCGCACGCAGTTACGACTGATAATATTGTTGCGGGTCGAAAGCCTTGCTTTCTGTCGTACAATATCACACGAAATAAAAGGATAATGAAGCCTAGGAAAACGTAGGGGGCGTCATTTGTAGATCTGTAAACATGAGATTAAGGAAAAATGAATCCGCAGGAGCTATACGCCATTTTCTAGGCATACTGGCGGTTATATGTGCGCCATTTGCGATCAGCCTTAGCTAAACTACCGTGGCAGTTCATCTGCGTTGCTAAGCAACCCGCGCGAACGTATATGTGCTAGGGCTGTTTACGGGTAGAGCCCCCGTAAACATAATCACGACATGCTGACGGAACCACAGAGCCATATTTGCATATCGCCTTGACGCCAGCTTGGCGTGTTGCGAAGTGGCTTACACATATGTGGTGTCGCGACCCGGACGACAGATAGCTGCGGCTTTTTAAGCGGCCTTGGGCGAGCTTGCGACATTTCGCTCTGAGGTGCAATGCATCATTTTCGTGAGTGGAAGTTTGGTACGATGTTATGTCGATTCACCTGATGACTGTACTCGCTGAAGGTGAGCAGCGCGAAGCCCTGAGGTGCGGAAATACAAGAGGGCTGAGGGAACGAAAGAATAGTGAACACGATGACTGTAGACTGGAACTTTCCCACTCAAATGGTCGAAGCACGACTGTGATTAATCGGGCACTTATTTACGGTATCACTGCGATAGCTATAACTCCTCTGACGAATTCGACAGCGGCGGTCTCAGTCATGACTGCTTCGCAACACTTCCGGCGTACGCGCGTGTTCGCACACTAATCACTTCTAGAAATTATAACAATCATAATTGTTGAGGTTTAACATCTCAAAACCACGATATGATTATGAGGAACGCCGTAGCGGAGGACTCAGAAAATTTCGACCACCTGGGTTTCTTAAGCTGGCGCCTAAATCTAAGTACACGGGCCTCAAGCATTTTCGCCTCCACCGAAAACGCGGCCGCGGCGGCCGGTATTTGATCCCGGCCGCCACCTTCGGGTCAACAGTCGAGCACCATAAGCACTAGACCACCGTGGCGGGTGCTTCCAGTAATGAACACGGTATCTCGCTAATTATGTGGCGGGTGATAAAACACTGTTTCGAAAACAAGGTCAATGGCCTATGCGTAAGTTTTTTTTTATTTAATTAAATGCCAGGTTCTTTACGTGACGAAACAACACTACGACTACGAGGAATTGGAGTATCGTAGGACTTCGGATTAACTTTGGCAACTTCGAACTATTTAAGGTGCACCTAAAAGTATGTAGATTTTCGTTTTTGCAAGTCGACTTCTCTGTCAAATATATCCCCGTAAATTAAAGTCATGTTGCATCTGCAATGCATTTTCTTGCCATTCTTGATACCATTTGGGGTGACAATTTATTAGTCAGCGCGTATAGTAACAATAAAAATAAAACAGTAGACACTATTTTGCAGACTTTTAATAGTCATACATGTTATACTATAAGCGAATAAGCCGAATCATAACATTTTAACCACCCAATTCAGCGAAGCCTTTGCATCATTACTGCTAAAGACCTATTAGGCACTTCACTGTCGTGTGTAACTATATGTTCGTCTTTCTTTTGCCATTGCGCATTTGTAGTAACTAGTTAAACATGTGTGGTACCTTCGCAGCTGAGAAGCGTTGATTCCGTGCCGTTCTCAAAGTTGACGGAATATGGAGACAGAAAACTGACAGGGTCTCTTATGGACTCGCCTAAGACGAGTCGAATGCGAAAGCCATCTTCTACTTCTTTCTTTTTTTCTTAGTCGACGCATTGACCAACCGCGCCGCTGCACCTAACGTTGGTTTTGCGCTGCTTCCAGGATCGGACGCATTGCAAGCTTTCTGCGCCTTACCTGGTTTAGCACTGCCTCCGTGATCGGCACACCATTGACCATGCCGACGATGTCATGTGATGACGTCGCATTATGTGATGTCGTGATTACGAAACAAATTTAGGTGGCCTATAACGTCGTGATGACGTCATATCGTGACGTCATCACGTGATTATTTTTTGCGTCACTCCTGTTGAAGCCGCCGACGCCGACGGTGTACTCTGGCGTTTGGCGCGGCATCCAAGGCTTTCGCCTTAAGAGAAACCACGCCGAATTTCGTACGCAACATACGCAGTTAATCTAATCCGCCGTCTACCGCGCGTTTCCTACGTGACGCGAAACATTCGCGCACGCTGAGCAAGGTATAGCTCGAGTTCGTCACCGGCGCGTGCTGACGTCATCAGAAGGATCACCTCTTGCACGTCGCCTTACCCTTGCTCAGGTGTTCCCCGGAGTGAAATACGACTTTGCGGCAAGGCCTGCAATAAGCCTCCTCTTTTTACGACGGGGGTGATCGAGCTCTTGAGAAGGAGGTGTCTGATGTGTGAGAACCGGGACAACTCTGACGTTATCTCCGCTCGTGTTGCTGACGTCACGACCGCAAGAAGTGCTTCCTTCGTCTGAGTCGACTTGGAAGATATGCCTCTCTCTACCGTGTCTACGCTCAATATTACGTGCACTATAGATTCTTGAAAGAGTTGCAGCTTGGGCAAGTTGGTACGTCTCCATCAGAAAGTATTAAGAGCGCCTACAAGATAAGGAAATGACACAGAACAAGCAGATGCAAAGAGAGCTCTTTACCTCTGCTCGTTCCGTTTCGTTTCCTATTCTTGTGCGCTCTTTTAATGCTTTCTAATAGATAGATTCCATCCCGCATGTGCAACGATTGCGTAAAATTTTAGCATTGGAAGTGACAAGGTGATAGGCCGTGATCACGCATGCGCGCAGGTTATTATAACCAGCGCCCGGGTCAGTAATTCACCGTGGAGCGATCACGGAATTGTCTTCCGGCACTTACTGTAGGTGCAAGATATCGCGTTCTCGTAGTGTTGAGGGGCAGCTGCAATAGAGCTTTCCCATAGTACAACGCTTTATCTTTTTGTAAACACACTTCTCGTAAAACGTTTTTTCCACATTCTGTCTGAATATTTGCAACACCTATATTAGGTCACATGGTCATACTTGAGAATTCCCTTATCCTGTTTTATATTTTGATTTTTAGGCAAAATGATCGTCGTTTCCCCATTCCTACCTCGGTACTGAGTGGGCCTGTTAACAGTGGTCAAAATTAACTCACATCCTAAATATACGACGTGATGCCTCAGTGTCTGGAATGTTAAACACGATCTATCTATCTATCTATCTATCTATCTATCTATCTATCTATCTATCTATCTATCTATCTATCTATCTATCTATCTATCTATCTATCTATCTATCTATCTATCTATCTATCTATCTATCTATCTATCTATCTATCTATCTATCTATCTATCTATCTATCTATCTATCTATCTATCTATCTATCTATCTATCTATCTCCAGGCAGCAGTAACGCATGTGCGAATTATATGAATTACATTCGCATGAGCGGCGCTTTTTCTTCTTACCGTCAAATATGTGGGCGTTCAAGTACCATGAATATAAAATGTGGCTGCATTTAATCAACAACCGTAATGCCGCAGCCATCAGTATTTTATGTATGGCGTTTTGTTCTCACTTGTAAAATTGACAAGTATCGGAATTGCTAATACTTATTTATTTTATCTTTTCACCACAAACTTTGTCAAAAACGATTTTTAGGTCACTAGAAGTATTAATGAAATCGCGGCGCCCTTGTTCGAAATATTCAAAAATAAAAGTATTGAGGTACTCAGCAAATTGTCGACCATATACAGAAATTCGTTATAAGAGGAATATGCTTTAAGTGAAATCAGAAATGAGGTAGAAAGGTGTGAGAGTTGGAATCGGTGCATACTTGAAAATAACCAGCGCGATGACGACGGAGAACCCACCGAAGACGGACACAGGACAAGCGCTTTCCTGAGCCCTTCTTCGGTATGTTCTCCGTCGTCATCGCGCTGTTCTTTTTTTTTTTCTTCAAGTATGAAATGAGCATGTCCGCCTTGGTAAAGTAATAACGTTTTTTCTCGTCACAGTGACATAAAACAAATGATTACCGCCTCCAAGTTTCATAAGACCTCTCTATTGAATGTTAGTACACAACCTATCTGCCGAATTTCTCTGACCTGGTCGGATTACGAAATGCGCGCGTAAGTACATGCCTGAAAGTGATATCGAAAGTGCGCAAACCGAAATTTAGAAAAGCTGCTGGTAGCGATAGGCAGTTAATAACTTCACTCGGTGCGCTGACTCTCAAGCAACAATTGGTGCATACACAGCTTCTACGCTCGCGGAGAACGTTGTGTTGGAAATGTTGAAAATAAAAGTTATCGGCGTAAAGCGCGCGAATGTAAGAATGTGTCAGAAAGAAAAATAAAGTGGCGCAGCTTGCACTAAATCGCGCAAGGCTGCGTCACAGCATAGCTGGTGGACACCTAGCTGATCCTGGCTTGGCTAGGCTTTCAGCCTCTCACCTGTCTCTTTCCCACCTCTTGCTACACTATATTACACATGCCTATGCTTGCTCTGGCCAAGAATTTTTTTTTCGCCATGAATTTCTCTCTTTTTCTATTTTTATTTTCCTCTCTCTCTTTCTCTCTCTCTCTATATCGTTCCCTCGCCCATAGGAATTATTCCATCCCACACCGGAGAAATTCCCGCACGTGTTCAGGAAGCGACAGAAGACGACAATGAAGAAGAGAGCGCTTGCCGGTTCATGACAGTGATAATTTTCTACCTACGATGCACAGTGTTACAGCAGAGCATAAGAGCTCTGCTGTAACACTGCCGGATTATTGGCGAAGTAATTGGCGCGAGTTTGTCCCCGTTGCCTTTGCTTTATTGCAACAGAAATTTGCCAGCGAGTACATCTGCGGGTGCGTTTGTTTTAAAGACGATAGTCTTTCTTGGGGAACATAAACGCAGAAATTTTGGTCTGTCTTTCTGTTTGTCGACACGTCACTCCATTCAGCCACTCGGCCAAAGTTGAACCACTTGCCCAAGGGCCAGCCATCCTGAACGGCTGACTAGGTTCATACTTGTGTACATTGTTGATCAAAAAGCAAGCATTACGCATATCTGATGCGCAACATCACTAGGTAAGTATTAGGTGGTGTGTTCCTTTAATAGAAAATACATAGATACATAATTCTAGAGACCCTAGTTTCTTAAGCTGCGCTGAAAATGCGACTGCGCTGAAACTTGCCTTCCTCCGTGCCCTCTGCACGAGCTCATTGTTGTGTTTCGGTTTCTGTTAAGTATTGCACTGTACGAATGCCATGGGGCGCCGCTCTGGCATTCCTGTTTTACCCAGGCTACGTGTAAATAAAAGAGTGTGTGGAGAGTACTCGTTGAGTGCGGACGTTTCTTCTGCTTCGGCGCTTCGCCCCAAACCGCGTGGTCGGGCTGGCTGGCGTCCCCGCAGGTCGCGTTGGTCACCGCCGGTCTTCGCCTGCTGCTGCGCCGGGACCAGCCCGCAACACAGCACTCATGTTTCCCGACGTATTGCCAGATGGCGTCCATATCTCACGCAGCGCCTCTTCTATCGTCTTTAGACGACATTTGCAGCGAAGCACGCAGATACGCCGCCAATTTTTCTACGTTACTCACTTCCTTAATTATATTACGTAATGCACACTACTTTACTATGAACGTTGGCTCCATGCTGCTTGCAACCTTTGTGATTTTTTTTTTAAAGACGATAGTCTTTCTTGGGATACTTAAACGGAGAAATTTTGGTCTGTCTTTCTGTCTTTCTGTTTGTCGGCACGTCCCTCGATTCAGCCACTCGGCCAAAGTTGAACCACTTGCCCAAGGGCCAGCCGTCTTGAACTGGTACGGCTGTTCATACTTGTGAACGTTGTCGATCAAAAAGTAAATATCATGCATATCTGAGGTGCAACATCACTAGGTAAGTATTAGGTGGCGTGTTCCTTTAATAGAAAATGCATACATACGTAATTTTAAGGACCCTAGTTTCTTAAGCTGCGCTGAAAATGCATAAGAATGCAAGCTCGAGCGAGTTGGTATGCGTTCATCTTTGTTGAAACAGCGCTCACTAGACGACGACGAAGTAAAAGAAGGCACAGGACAGGCAGCGCCTGTACTGTGCCTTCTTTTACTTCGTCGTCGTCTAGTGAGCGCTGTTTCAACAAAGCTGAAAATGCGACTGCGCTGAAATTTGCCTTCCTCCGTGCCCTTCGCACGAGCTCATTGTTGTGTTTCGGTTTCGGTTCTGTATTGCACTGTGCGAATGCCATGGGTTGGTGTTGAAAAACTTTAGTTTTGAGAAGGCCAAGAAGGTGAAAAAAATATTTAACAAATGAAAAAGCAGCGTTGTGGGCGCCGCTCTGGCGTTCCTGTTTTACCCAGGCAACGTGTAAATAAAAGAGTGTGTGGAGAGTACTCGTTGAGTGCGGACGTTTCTTCTGCTTCAGCGCTTCGCGCCAAACCGCGTGGTCGGGCTGGATGGCGTCCCCGCCGATCGCGTTGGTCACCGCCGGTCTTCGCCTGCTGCTGCGCCGGAACTACCAACACGCAACACAGCACTCATGTTTCCCGACGTATTGCCAGATGGCGTCCATATCTCACACAGCGCCTCTTCTATCGTCTTTACACGACATTTGCAGCGAAGCACGCAGATACGCGGCCAATTTTTTAGTTTTGCTGAGATGGAGGACTGGAAGTAAAAAAATGCGAATCACTCAAGCCCGCAACACTGTTCGGTTGCTAGGGACGCGGACAAGACCTCAAGAAAATGTTGCATATGAGCGAATACGACCAGGGTGATGACCGAACGCAAGGAGAAGTTTTTTAATGTCACAGTTGCGGATGGGACGTCGTGAGCTTCCACTTCAGTGCACGCAACTACGTGAACCAGGTAGGTACGTGCTGATAAGATGGATGCAGTGTTTCGTATGTGCGCCGAGGCTACGGCGTTGTCAGCTATATACAGCTATTTCTCTGAGGCCGCTATCTCCTTCGCTTTATATGTATGTGGACTTTGAGATAAGCCTGTCACGACGATATGCAAAGCCTACATTCTATGCCGGCACAGTCGAACGGGTGAAACTACGACCGAGGCTGCGTCCAAATATGCGACCTGACCTGCGTGAGTTATTTGTTTTGCGATTGCTTGTCACAAGTGAGAGAGACGCGTACCGACGACGCGTGTCATAGGTCAGCGATGTGCCCACGAGTGGCATCTTACCGGTTTCCACGTTGCTTTTTCTGCAATTTATGACGTCAACTTGTCATCCTGGACTCATGCTGCAATGAGAAAGACATTTTTTTTTTAGTCGGATTTGCAGCCGGAGACAAGGACGTCACGAAGATAGGCAGAGCTAACAGCGTAAATACATGACAGGGTGTCTCGCAGAATCAGAGAGCACTTCGGATGCAGCCAGTCGTTGATATCAGTCTCTTACCTGATTGGAGGCAATTCCCTTTTTTTTTTTTTTTGATATGCGGGTTATAGACAGTTCCTTGTGAAACCGAAGAGGCAAGGGCATCACGTCCGGACACTATCTGTGAACGTGACTCTTCAGTGACTCGGTAATGCATTTCACCGATAAATAGCGCGATTTCACTTGCCACGGCAATTACTCGAAGATAGCGACTCGCGGAATAAAAAAAAAAAGGCAAAGCCGGTCGTGCGAGCAGTCACGCTGACAGCAAAGGCGCCTGTTTCGAGGGGCGTTCTGCGACCTGTGCTCTTCATGTTCAAGAATTTAGTGACGACAGCGCTTCTCTCTAAAACTCGAGGGCTGCGCTGAAACTACACTTCCTGTTGTTTGCGGGACAGTTTTCCCGGCAATGCATAAGTACGCGTATAGTCGCCCATTTTTTTAACCTGAACGCGCGAGCGTCGATCGCCGAGTTGATAAGCGCCATACAACGGAGCGCAGCGGCGAAATGAACGAGAATATGCGCATGCGCGCTATGAGCAGTCGTGGGCAGCTGCCGTCTGCTAGGCTTTTCCGCAGACGGCAGCTGTCCAAGACTGCTCATTGCGCGCATGCGCGTTATCTCGTTCATTTCGCCGTTGCACTCCGTTGTACGGCGCTTATCAACTTGGCGGTCGATGCTCGTGCGTTCAGGTTAAAAAAATGGGCGACTGTACATGTTTCCCGAACACAGACGATATGTAGTGATTCACTCGTACAGTGCTGGGCAGTATCGAAGATACATGTATCTTCGATACTATCTTAGATACTCTTTGGGTATCTTGTATCTGTATCGCGATACGTCTCGCAAAACGTGTATCAGTATCTGTATTTCCGATACATTGAAGAATGTATCGTGTATCTTAAGATACAAGATACTGCGATCGCAACACCGCGGGGCGAAACGATAAACGTTGGTTGAACTCCGCTTCTCAAGCTGATACTGCTCCCACTAAGCCACCAGATTAAAACTAAAGACAATGACATTATTTTGTCTTTCCACCAGAGGTTTCCAGCGAGGGCAAGTGATTCGCTTGGAGCGTCCCTATTGAGGGAGCAGAGTCACGTGGTAGCGCTGTCCCAGACGACATTTTGTTTTCACGTCTTCTTTTTCTTTCTTTTTAGTTGCGTCGGTGCTATGGCACTTGGCTCTTAGCTACTATACCGTGCCGCGTACTCCAATGCGTGCGGTGTCCTTTGCACAAATTCTGATGCCACTGTAGTGTCGTTATCGAAGTCTCTCTTGCGTTGTGCGTCGTTACGAAGTCTGAAGAATGCAAGAAAAGGGGTTTCTTTGCGTCTCGTGACTTTCACACATCGGCGATTTGAACGACTTCGTTGATGCAAGTTTGACTTACATGCAATGAGATTGACTTATATGCAAATAAGATTCTAACAGCTTCAGCACCACCGGTACCGACGCTGGATTTAACAGAACAAGCATTCACTTAACAGAAGCTATCTTGGCGTACGTCTCCTTTTCTATTATTCAATGAGTTTTCAAAATCATTATTGGATCGTTAGCGCAAGTTATTTCTAAGCTGTCCTTTCCCATCCCATGCATTACCTATGTCTCTGTATTGCTTTTTCGGCTCTGCTTACGGCAATATGTCTTTAACACGCTGGCAACGTAAGCTCTGTCAGTATCATGTACCAACTGGCCCTTCAAGAAACCCTTCTGCAATTTATCTCTCTGCTTTATTCTTACTTTTAGCTATCTGCATTATTTCTCCTACTGTTTACAGACTTATATTCTACTTAAGTTTACTGTTATGTCAAGGCGACGTTGAGATCAAATATATAATAATCTGCGCGTGCTTGGAGTATACAGTAACAAAAGTTCTGATTACTGCTTAGTAAAATAGCGAAATTGAGTTTTCATGATAATAACATATATTATTAGGAGCCATCTCAAAGATGTTAGCAA
>NW_023616097.1:0-33368 GCF_013339695.2 Rhipicephalus sanguineus
AAGGAAAAGAAAGAAAGAAAGAAACAAAGAAGAAAGAAAGAAAGAAAAGAAAGAAAGAAAGAAGAAAGAAAAGAAAAGAAAGAAGAAAGAACAAGAAAGACAAAGAAAGAAAAAAAGGAAAGAAAAGAAAGAAAGAAAGCAAGCAGAAAGAAAGAAAGAAAAGAAAGAAAGAAGAAATGAAAAGGGGAGCTATTTCTGCCTCCGTCGTGGAGGCACGGCTCAGCGCCTTAGGGATGGGGAAGGGAAGTAAAGATGATGAAAGAAAGGAAGATCGCAAGGAGTGAGTAGCGTGGCAAGAGTGTCCTTGTCACCGAAGGCGGGAGCACGAAGCCAGAGCGCTCGTCTACAAGGCGGCGAGGTCCGCAGAAGCCGCAAACTCGAGGAAGGCTCGCAGAGCTTGTAGCTTTGACCGTGCGGAAAGAGGAAGTCCTCCACCATTGTCGCAGCGAGGGACCGAGCGGGCGATAGCGGCGCGCCATCAAGCGTCGTTCAGCGGCCAGGCAGGGCAGATGCACCGACAAGCCACAAACGCGCCTTATATCTCTCACACACCCTCTCTCGCACGGGGCTTTCTGTTGGCGGGGCTAGACAGGGCGGGGCGGTGCCGCCGTCTATGAGCGGTTGCAGTGAAGTAATGCTTCACCGCTCATAGACGGCGGTCTATGAAAGAAACAGCCTTCTAGACAGCGTAAGGAATGTGAAGAGAAGAAGCAAGTAGTTGTTATGCCATACTTACATGGCGTATCGCATAATCTTAAGAAGGTGGCAGTGAGAAACGCCGTCAAGCTCGTGTTTTCTGCGCCCTGCATTTTGGCCAGCATATGTAAGCGCGTTGCGCGGTATGGGGATAGTAGGTCCAGGTGTAATACGGCGCATGTCAACAGATTCAGCAGGTGTGATACATGCATTGTCTACAGTATTCCCCTGACCTGTGGCAAAGAATATATTGGGCAATCGGGTAGGTGTGTGAACGATAGATTGCGCGAGCACGCAAATTTACTTCCTACGGGCACGGGTGGAAATCTACCGATTCACTGCAAAGTGTGCGGTTGCGCCCCTCTTTTCAGCACGTTTCGGTGACTGGGAGGGCTAAAACACAGAAAGAACGTGAAATTATTGAAGCGTTTTCAGATTCACAAACTTGGTCCTGATAAGTGTGTGATGTGCGCCATCTGTGCTTTTTGAATCACAAGGAGGTCCGGTTTTCTTGACAGTGATAGGTGATAGGTTGTCTTTCAGTGATTCAATGGTTGTGCTGCGCATGCTCATATCGGTTTCTTGTTCGCGTCTTCATCGAATGAAAGTCAGTTGTTTGTCCAGCATCCTACCTGTCCCTGTCTCTTTTTTCTTGGCTGTTTCTTCTGCTTTCTTTGGTGCTGCTGGTATTTCCTCACGAAGAAGTAATGCTGCATGCTACTTATTAGCGCCGATAGAGAACGATTCGGCGACGACGCTAACAAAACATGCCCTCCGAAATCTCAAAGGCCATGGTTAAAGCATCTCAATAACAGTGAAAAACACTGGCCACGCTAGCATCGGGGAGTCGCCCTAGACGCAGTTAAGTTCTTTGCCTTTCGCTTCATGTTATCGTATGATGGTTCGTTGTCGGAGTAGTGCAGCTTCCGCATGCACCAGCGGTATTTCGCCGCCGACTGTTTCGAGTGCGATAGCGACGATTAATAAAACTGCTGCAGTAAACGCTGCAGAAAGGCAACGTGCCGACGGGCGACTGTCCTGCCTTGGTGGAGCGAGAGAGAGGCCAGCGGGACGTAGAACGCCTGCGCGCGTTCGCGGCTCGAGCTACGAACATCTGCGTCCCGTGTTGCTGAAGCGCAGTGTAGTACTGTTGCATGAGCCTAGGCGTAGTTTACACTATTACTCGGGAGCTTACAATACGCCGTTTCCCTCCTTAATTGACGACGCTTTGAAGAAGTGCATATCGAGGCCAGTGTTTATTATGGGGTTGTTGATGTCATCTTGGCGCGGGATTCGCGATACGCTGTGTCCAGGTACATGTTAAAAACTTCAGATACTACAACGGGTAAATCGTGATCATGGGCGTTAGTAGTCGTGATAGAGATGTGCCACTAGGCTTCAACGTGGGTGCATCACATCAAACGTTGCTATAGCTGCCAGACACCAATAGACGCTGTACAAGCTCTCATATATCACTACGCAATAAGCACTGCTTCTGTGAAGACACGTTTCACTTTCGTGTTATACCAATTCCTATGACGGAAAGATCAGCCTTTTTTTTTTTCTTCAATACGTATTCTGCCACGAAAATAAAGAAAAAGTTCTGGTGGTGCAGCGGTTAGAACGCCCGGCACCTTTTATCGCGGACCTAGAAGTTGTGATCTCGAATTGGCGGTGGAGCCGCGCGGCTTGATATTCTCTTTATTCCATCCCTGTGACCTTGGCACGTCCATTCTTAATGACGTCATTTTGTTGACGAAGATTACGTCAGTGAAATGTTAGTGGAGCCCGGCATCAAATACTTTCGCGCTAAAAAGCGGTAGAAATGGACGTTGCTCGCCGCAGCCGGATACAGATTTGCAAGTATGCGGGTCTTAATTTGCTTCACTTCAGCGCTTCCTTCCTGGAAATTTGTAATGTTATAGTTATTTGTGTGCTGCAGATATTATTATTATTATATTATTATTATTATTATTATTATTATTATTATTATTATTATTATTATTATTATTATTATTATTATTATTATTATTATTATTATTACATATAAATGTGCACAAGGACACAGAGGAAAATAGGGTAAGAACAGGCTGACAACTGCAATAATACTTTGCATGTGTAAGTACACCAGTCACAAAAGATGTCTGCGTTACCTCTGAATTTGCATATTCATTATCACAATTTCGTCTGCAACTATTATTTCAGTTCAGTTTATTTTCCTTAAATGCCCCGTTTTCAGGGGTGTTTCTTAATGGGTGGTGTACATCATGCAATAGATAATTCAAAGTAAAAATCAATGGAGCTTTTCAACAAAAAAACGCTGATATATTGCGCAAACAAAAACACGCGTTGAATAAGGAACTTGCACAAGAAAGGTTAATTATTTGGCAAAAATAGAAGTAACAACAGCATGTGGCAATTGAACGTAGTTACTCCAACGGCTTTAAAGTTTTTCATTTAGCTAACAAAATAATAGGAAATGATAGTGGCTCCTTTCGTTGTGCTCTTGCATGCAGCGATAACTATACAGCCTTTTTTTCTGATACACAAAAAACAGATCTCACCTGCAGGTTCAGGCGGCGCACGTGTATCAGAGTCGTCCTCTGAATTGGGCGGAAAGATTCCTGAATTCTGGAAAGTGTTAAATAGAATGTACTTGCGAGATAAAAAACTCTGAAAATCGACGTCATGTGGACAAGGGCGAAGAAGCGTGTAGTAGCAATTGCCAATCGCCTAAGTGGCCAAGAGGTAAGCATCACTCTATTTTTACAACTTATAAACACACACACTCCTATATATATATATATATATATATATATATATATATATATATATATATGGGTCATTCCATGCCAAATCACCCAGCGTTTTTCCGACCATCACAAATATGGCTGAAAAAATTTCCACGCTTTTCTTGAAGTTCAAAACACATTCTGCTCGTTTATCTATAAAGCAATGGAAAAGGAAATGGGATTGCTTTATAGACAGCACCATGCTTGACGTCTGCATCCCAGGTCAGTGGGCATGGGCTGAAGATTGCCTTTGCGAGTGCTTCATGCCGCTTGAGTTACGTCGGCGAAAAGCTGGTGGAGATACAAAATTTCAAAAAACATTTCTCAAGTTAAAAAAATAATACCCTTTTGTAACTTTGTCTATGTTCAGCTAATACATAGAGCTTTCAAATGAAGTATAGTGCATATTTTTAGTCCGACCACCAAGGCAAGTTTTTTGACGATGAATACAGAGCTTTTCTCAAAGAAGTTAAATTTGCAATTTTTTCAGAGGATTTGCTACACCTTCAGCGACTAAATTATTTTTCTTTTGTAGTATGTCGAACAGGCTTCCAGTATATAATTAATTTCTACCCTTTGAGTTGCCTGTTCCTGGAAAAAAATATCAAACTTTGCAACTTTATTCAATTTTGCTCGTGCGAAAAGCCCTCGAAGAATCGATATACATAAATAAGTCATTATTTTACAGTTACATCACTTCATTAGCTGCCGGAAATACCATTTTATCGAGTGGCGTCCTGAAACGCCCTTTGAAAAAAATTGTTGTTTGATGTCCTTTAGCTCAGTCAGCGCAAAACTACAGACTCTCACAAACAGTCGGGAAATTTTTGGAAGCAGAAATAACGAGCAGAACGAGTTTCGAACTTCAAGAAAAGCGTGGAAATTTTTTCAGCCATATTTGTGATGGTCGGAAAAAAACGCTGGGTGATTTGGCATGGAATGACCAATATATATATATATATATAATATATATATATATATATATAATATATATATATATATATATATATATATATATTAGTGATGACGAAGAGCGGCGCCGAGGCTCTGGCGCGCGGGCAGCTAGGGGGGAGAAGAGGAAGAAGGAGTTCATAATAGAACAGCGTGCCTGCAGCGAGGGTGCTGTCTCTGTCTCATTCTTTACAATGGCGCAGTCGACAAAGTAAATCTAACCTTGAAGCTGAAGCCACGTGTCCTCGAGAGTCGTTGGCAAAGCGGGTATCTCCATCCAAGGAACGCCGTCCACGTTTCCTCGATCATGGAATCCACGACTCCACCGCTGCTGCCGCGACTCATCGAATCATCCGCGGACGGCGTCCATGCCTCTTCGGTAGTTCCAGCGTACTACCTTCCAGGAACCGTGCTACCACCTTCGTCTGAGAATGTACACGGGCTCCTATCGTCTGGGAACGTCGCGTACGCTTCCCGTAACACGCATCCCGTGCCAAGGACTCTTCCCACGCGTGAGCATCTAAGGGACACCGTCCAGACTTCCTTGGACGTGAATGTTGCCGTCGGGAGTACTGCTACCACCGCATACTCCGTGGACGGGAATCCTCGCTCTTTGTGCGCCTCATCCGACAACGCCGCGGAGGCTGTTGTGTACCTTGGCACACCTCCGCGTCGAGATTAAAGGGACACTAAAGGCGAATAAACAATTTATGTCAGAGTGAAGCTCAATGTATGACAACGACTAAAACAGCAATATCATCAACAGCAGTGCCTTACCGAGAAATTAAGCTAAATGTATCACACGATGAGTGCCAGGAGTGGGACATTTTGGAAGTGATCCCGATCACGTGGGAGTGTCTGAATAAAATTAATCACTAGTAATCAAACTAGCTGCAATAAAAAGAACATTCCGTGCATCAAGAGACGTAATAAAATGCTGCTTGTTCGTTTTTGTTCGATTCATGAAACAAAATTTGCAGTGGCTTAGCTCGGCTATGCTAGGATATACGTAGCGTTAGCAAAGATTCAGCTGATTATTCTTAGCTTTCCAGATTGTCTAGGATTATTAGCCTTCTTCTGTTCATTCTTCGTACGCTGAACCGCTAATTGCCAGGCAACTACTTCGGGATCTGATGAGATAAGCTTCTCGACTCTTCGCGCCGTCGAGCAGCATTTGCGCTCTCCTTCTCCATGGCGATACCCACCTGCAAACGCCAGTCAGAGACGCTATCACGCGTCTCCAGCGCTGTGTCAGACCGCGATTGCACAGCGAAGGCGAATAGCTGCGCGCGCGCTGGCGCCAGTGTGTCTACCATGGCTACGACGTCACTCCTCTCGAATGCGCAGACCAGCAGCGGCGAGTCGCGCCCGGCGGTGGCGGAGAGCGCGTGAGATCGCGGTGGTGGAGAGCGCGGAGAGCGGTGAGCCAGCTGTGTGACATCACTGAACCTTGCGCATGCGCAGCACGGCTCATGAGGATCCACGCGAAATCGGCTCCGGCTAGGCAAGTGTAGCTCACGCTACAAAAAAACCTCTTTGGCGTTGCCATGGGGAACGGCGTGCGTGGTTCAAAGGTTCCGTTTTCGCCGAACTGCGCTTCGCCCGGCGCCCTGCTTCGCTCAGGCGGTCGCGTCTCAGTGCCAGTTTCGGTATCGCGTACTGCCGCGTGTGTTTTGCACGCTCGTGAAAGTCGCTCTGACAGAAAGTTCGACCAAATACTGCATGCATGGGATGTTGCCGGATGCCCGAATGGTGCACGCCGCCAGTGCACGCCGCCGCGCAGTAAAGGCGGGCAACGTTGGGCACGGTAACAGTGACGTGCGAAATACCGCTTTCAGGCGGGTGATTTCAAGTGCGCTAACGCGATGCGGACCAATAAACGTGATTTTATTTCAAAATAAGCACTTCCTTGGCATAAAAGTAGCACTACGACGTTTCTGGACCGCTATTTCAACAATCAACGTCGACTTAATATTTGCCTTTAGTGTCCCTTTAACGCCTTGGATAGCGCGGTGCTCCGAGCTGTGTCCTGCCGCTATACCATCATTGCGCGCAATGAATGCCCTCTTTACTGCAGCTGCCTCACAAGGCCTTAAATCTAGCTCAGTCCACAGCCGCAGAGAGCTCCGGTGTGCCCTCACGCAGCTCACATACCAACTGGGCTGCTTGGCGTCGGCACAATCCGGATTTTTGCCTGCCGCCCCACCATCGCCGGCTGTCCGAGAATTCCCGGAGTTCCATGGTTTTCAGAACGACGGTGACAACTGGGTGGCGACCGTGAACGCAATCGCAGCTCGCGAGTGCTGGACGGATCAGCGGAGTGGTGCGTGGCCATAGACCGCCTTCGAAATGGCGCCGCGGCGTGGCACAGGTACAAAGGCGTGAGGCAGCAGTCCTGGGCCGAGTGGAGCACCAGGCTCATAGCTGTCTTTGGACCGATGGGCACCCACCTCGCTGCCACCACCCAGTCGAAACTCAACGCTACCGAGGATGGAGCTCCGAAGGGGCACCACCTCGAGGCTGCAACTGCGCATTGCAGCTCACCTGCAGACAGTGCCTCAACCTGCCCTGGGACAAACACACAACTGAGACCAGGCCTCATGTCACGGACTCGGTGCCGGTATCCAACGCCATAAAATCCCTGCCGGTGGCCGAGATAATTTTCCGTCCACATCTGTCGGAAAAGCCACCCCCATGCTCGTCATCGCTTGAGCGCTTGGAGGGACCAGCACTTGCAGTACTGGACGCTCTGCCACGCAACGAGCCGTCTTTGTCCGTCGATTCAAACGAGATCCTCTCTGACCAGATGAAGGCGGATCTGCGTACCTCACAGCACGCACTGGCAGAACATTCAAATGTTTAGAACTTGCTGCGAGACGTCTCTCCAGAAGCCTCCACGGTGTCTGACACGGTGGAGATCAACCTGCCTGCGCAGCAGAAGCCTCCTGCTGTTGGAACAGCTTCTTGCTGGGAACCCGTGGTAGAACACCTGCGTCTGGTAGAACACCTGCTTGCCACGCAGACGGCCTAGGTTCGATTCTCACTGGGACCCAAGATTTTTATTATTCATTTTATATGCAGCTTTTTCGATTTTTCGGTCACGGACAAGATGATGATTTTTCACTCACAACCAACGGCGCCGACACCTACACCGACGGCGGAATTTCTGCGATACGAGCTCTTTAACGCTGTCGCGTTAAAACCTGAATAAGCTGCTTAGGTGTGGGATCCTATGCATGCAAAAGTAGTCATTGCTCTGGAACTTGCTCAAAATAACCCGACTCGTCTTAATATTTCCCACTACAATCGCATCGATATAGCATAACAGCCTTGCCTTCTGTTCTAACAGCGCGCCAAAATTCGCGCTATTCAAGAGGCATTTATTTTATGACTGCAATATATGTCGCACCCGACTGGTAATTGCCATAAGGTGGGCATTCCGTTTCGCAAAACCAAAACGATTTCCGAATTTGTTCTACCGCGCAGAGCAGTTGAGTGGACAACCTTCGCGCTGACTGAGATGAAATGATCAAGATCAACGTTTAACGAGGCGCTATCCCCGTCGTGTAATAGCTTGTTCGAAAGGTATTCATTGTTCTTTTGTTTTCACTGAACATATGAGTACTCGTCTTTTAGAAACGCCTTCATTCTTACTTTTATTCAGAGTATTTTCTTACGCTTAGTTTGTATTTACTCCCTCCCATTTTGTAATACTCATGCCCTAATAGGGTAAGTAAATAATTTTTGATTGATTGATTGATTGATTGATTGATTGATTGATTGATTGATTGATTGATTGATTGATTGATTTGATTGATTGATTGATTGATTGATTGATTGATTTGCCTCGTCACAGTACAGTGTAACAGGAGGCGGAGGGAAAAGCCGCAATGACGGCTTGAGGGATCCTCCACCCCCTTTGTGAATTTGTTTATCTGCCACTTACCTTTGTCTTCAAGAGCAAACAAGAGGGGAAGAAATTGTGCTATCATTTCTGTGTCATTGTTTATTGTAAATTGCATTATATATTGTTCAATAATAACTCTTCTCGTAATGCCACTTCTGTATGGCTACAATTTATGGCGATAAAATCAAATGGCATGGCTTCTTTTCGTCACTTTTAGCTTGAGTTCTGGCTTCTTTTAAAATTAATCAAACGGCAACCATGAACGTGTCTATCTGTATGTGAATGGTCATTTTTGAAGGATGCAATTCCGGTGTATCTAATGCAGCAAACGAGGCACGTAGTTTCGTAAGGTATACAAGACAGCACCAGAGTTCTGGGATCAGCGCCACCAAAGGCAGAAGTTTATCGCATCCGCCGTCAGAAAGACGGCACAGCTTGCGCCCGCCTATGAAGAGTTGTCTGTTTTTAAAGACACGCCCGTTTATTTGAGAGGATATTGTGGTAAGGTGATTACCCTGATCTGTTCAGTTCAGTTCAACGTTATGCCCAGCGTTTTACATGTCAAAAGAACTTCTATAGATGATTTTACGTGACGTCACAGACACGGGTTCTCTTTGCGCTAGTACCCAGACATGACTGCCATGTTGTCATCAGTTCCTTGTATTATATCCCCGCACCAAGTCAAACTTTCTGACGGTGCACCTTATTATGTATGATCAATTTCTCGCTTCACACAAGAAGTGCCACTCATGCTGTTACACTTCTTTTCTACGCGCCTTTTCTACGCGCCTTCTCGACATGCTAGTATTTGAAGATACCCTCCACGACAACATCAAATGAAAACGACACATTGAACACAATTGAAAAGAAATGTTCTGGTCAGAATCATTAGGTTCTGCTTCTAGCGAAAGGCGATCACTGTACTCTTTGAAAGCAATGACGTGTAGGGCATTCTTCAACGAATTTTTGCTTTTACGTGCTACAGCTGTAAGGTCAACTACATCGTCTGCATTTTACACAGTCAAAAATATATTGTATCATATGCGTACCGAGATACGCTAATGCATTAGTGTAGAAATGGGCTGTGTGGTGGGTGTGGTGTGTGTGTGTGTGTGTGTGTGTGTGTGTGTGTGTGTGTGTGTGTGTGTGTGTGTGTGTGTGTGCTGTGGTGTGTGTGTGTGTGTGTGTGTGTATGTTGTGTGTGTGTGTGGTGTGGTGTGTGTGTGTGTGTGTGTGTGTGTGTGTGTGTGTGTGTGTGTGTGTGTGTGTGTGTGTGTGTGTGTGGTGTGTGTGTGTGTGTGTGGTGTGGGTGTGTGTGTGTGTGTGTGTGTGTGTGTGTGGTGTGTGTGTGTGTGTGTGTGTTTAGACAGTATTTCAGTAGACAGAAAAAATGGCTGAAGGACCCACGCACGCAAGCGTTTCACAAACGCTAGTCGTCTTAATCACTTCTGAAAGCACAGTACTAAACCATGTTGTATCGCTCCGTAACAGTAATGTTTAAAGTGATATGCGAGCGAAAGAAACTGCCAGTACCTTTACAAACTTTTTATTGCAGCCTATATTGTTTATACAAAAAAGAAAAATCAGGTGTGTTGGTGTAAATTCGTATTCCGAAATTGTGCAAAAAGTCAGGGCATCATAACAGGCACCATAAAACACTTCCGATGTTGTTTCCTTTCCGAGAGCTAACCATTCAGAAGCCGACATTTTAAAGACGATAGTCTTTCTTGGGGAACTTAAACGCGGAAATTTTGGTCTGTCCTTCTGTCTGTCTTTCTGTTTGTCGGCACGTCCCTCGATTCAGCTACTCGGCCAAAGTTGAACCACTTGCACAAGGGCCAGCCATCGTGAACGACTCACTAGGTTCATACTTGTGTACATGGTTGATCAAATAGCAAACATTACGCATATCTGAGGCGCAGCATCACTAGGTAAGTATTAGGTGGTGTGTTCCTTTATTAGAAAATACATAGATACGTAATTCTAGAGACCTAGTTTCTTAAGCTGCGCTGAAAATGCGACTGCGCCGAAACTTGGCTTCCTCCGTGCCCTCTGCACGAGCTCATTGTTGTGTTTCGGTTTCAGTTCAGTATTGCACTGTACGAGTGCCATGAGGCGCCGCTCTGGCATTCCTGCTTTACCCAGGCGACGTGAGTGGAGAGTACTCGTTGAGTGCGGACGTTTCTTCTGCTTCGGCGCTTCGCGCCAAACCGCGTGTTCGGGCTGGCTGGCGTCCCCGCCGGTCGCGTTGGTCACCGCCGGTCTTCGCCTGCTGCTGCGCCGGGACTACCAGCCCGCAACACAGCATTCACGTTTCCCGACGTATTGCCAGATGGCGTTCATATCTCACGCAGCGCCTCTTCTATCGTCTTTAGACGACATTTGCAGCGAAGCACGCAGATACGCGGCCAATTTTTTTCCTAAGATTTTTAAAGGCTCCGGCCAAAAAGGTTCGAGCCTTCAGAGAGTCGTAATTAATTAGCCCAACCAGAGAGGCAACTCTGTCAAAATGTTAAGCTTTAACATTTTTTTTTCAGTAGACGTCGAAGATTTATATTACTCGATATCACACGATGAGCTATTTCGTAGTGTGATGACGTGCATCGCGCAAAATTGCGAGGTAGATTTTCGCTATGCAACAGGGATGTCTTCGGAAAACTTCTTGCCCCTTCTTGAGCTTTATCTACATGCAAATTTTGTCTTGTTCGAAAGTAAGCTGTTTATTAAAGAAATTACGGTAGGTCCCACGCGTTGAGGCGGTCGATGTCATGCGAAGCAGGAAGCGAGCAGCATCGATCATCAATGATTAGCAGGTTCAACTGTTTCTAAAAAAACACACGATAATAACCTACTAACAATTGTTTTCTCTGATTATTGTACGAAATTGCACTTCTGTTTCGTGCGTCTACGCAATCGCGAACACCTTACTTTGTTTCGTATCTTTCGCAAGTCTGACGAGGCCTATATTATCTAACAAAGAAACGACTTTGCTTTTTACCTTCCAAGCTTATAAAATACCCAACATCCGAATTTGCTGAACTTTTCTCTTTTAAAGTTTCGTGCATAAGAGGCAGCATAAACACGCCACCACTTTCAGTGGTTTACAACGAGCTCACATTAGGTTTATTTATTTATTATTTATTTATTTATTATTTATTTATTATTATTGAGAGCAAAGCCCTGCAAAAACAAAACAATTATGGCAGCTTCGCACTGTAGTGGCGCCAAGCCTGAAAGAAGAGCGGAGCTGGGTGACCTTCTTTGTTTCTCTTTATTTGTTCTTTCTTTCTTACCTTCCTTTCTCTTTGTCTCGGTTTCTTGTATCTGCTTTTTAGACCTGTTGCTTTCCATTGCTTTCTTTTTATTTATTTATTTCTCTCTACATCTATTTATTTCACTTTCTCGCTCTTTCTCTCTAGCTCTTCTTCGTTTCGCTTTCCCTGTTTCAGTCTTGCTCTCTGTTTTAAATGCGAAGCATTTCCTAGCGAACACATGGTAATCTATCTATCTATCTATCTATCTATCTATCTATCTATCTATCTATCTATCTATCTATCTATCTATCTATCTATCTATCTATCTATCTATCTATCTATCTATCTATCTATCTATCTATCTATCTATCTATCTAGCCGTATAGATAGATAAAATTAGGAACCCAGTAGGAATCATACCCAAGCATTTTGCGTTTCAGTCAGGTATTCAACTAGAGAGCCACGCAAGGTCTAGAAACGGCTTTGGAAAAATACCCTATGCAGGCGTAATGTCGGTGCAACGTCAATTGTGGTTGTAGTTCTGGCTATATAATTTTATAACACAGCAATAAACACTAGATATGTACTCCTATCATAAGCGTCATGTCAGGTTAACGTCAATTGTGCTTCCAGTGTTGAATCCGCTTTTATAGCAGTTTAATGAACATTACATTTCTATTCCCATGATTCAGCAAGCCATATTCACAGGGTGCTCGACACCAGTGGAATACGATAACGGACGTTCAGTTTGATATTCACATCATCGCACTGTAAACTGCACTCCGTGTCGATAATACTGACGCTGACGTTACGTGAAACCATAGGTTACCCTTTTAAACGCCAGTGTTGTCGACATGCCTGGTAAGCCCACGATGTGCACACAACTACTACACTTACCAAAACAGGTCGATCCACCTCGTAACACTTGGCTCAAAGCGCAATAATTCAGCACAGAACTACTCGCTGACTACTTCACATGAAACCGATTCCCGCAAGGTGTGGGATCTGCCGAATTTCTTTCTCTCTTTTTCCTTGTTTGTTTCATTCTATCTCTGTCTGTCTCCTTCTGTGTCAATCCGTCTTTCTCTCTTTCTTATTCTATCTCTTTCTCTCTCTCTCTCTCTCTGCTTCTTATCTCTCTCTTTTGGTCTTGCTCTATGTTTTTCCTCTCTCTTTTTCATGTCTGTTTCTTTATTTCTCTTTCTCTCTGTTTCTTTGTCTTTCTCTGTCTTCTATCTTTTTATATCTTTTCTCCCTTTATTTCTCTCTCTCTCTTACACGTGTTTGACCTGTTTCACTTCGCCGAGCAGAGAGAGAGAGAAATAGATGAAAAGGAAACGCAGGGAGGTTAACCTGGCGCGAGTGACCGGTTTGCTACCCTGCACAGGGGTGGGGATATAGGGGTCGGAAAGAGGACAGAGAGAGAGTGAGATAAACTGAATACGAAAAAAAAACGCACACATGCACACACACACAAGACGTTCCAGTCAGAGCCGTTCTCAGAGACCAGTCGAACGCAGAAAGCGCAGTAGCGCTTGCACAGCCTTTTTCTGTGACGTTTGTTCCGGTCGATGGCGCAGGATCTTTCTTCCGACAGAGTGAGGTCGTCCAACTTATCGAGCGCGTTGCAAAGTGACTGTCTCTGTGAACAGTACTGTGGGCAGTCGCACAGAATATGTTGAATTGTTTCATCACTGCCGCAGTGGTCACATGATGCGGTGTCGTCCATTCCTATGCGGCACGCGTACGCGCGCGTAGATGCGACAACCAACCATAACCTGCACAGGAGGGTAGCGTCACGTTCGCCCAGCAGAGTTTTCGTTTAACGCTCGCACCAGCTGTACTCGGTTGTGGGGCTAGCCCAATTCCTGTGGCGCATACCCACATGTGGTTTTCTGCGGACGTCAATGTTTTTACAGCCGGCTTAAACGCTGTTAAAGCATGACGTTCAACGCGGCCTCACACTTGCGCCTTTAAGCCTGCGTTACCTCCAAGACGCTGCAAGGAGATTCATTTTGCAAGCGACCCACTTCAGCCGTTCGCAAAGAGTATGTCACAGAGGCCAGGTCAAGAAAGGCGACTGAAATCGTTTCATATCAATCTAACGAATCTGGTTTGCGTTCTAGACTATATATTCTCCTAATGATAACATGCCATTCAAGATTCCCTAATTCCTTTCACAATTTGTGAGGATAGGTCAGAAGACGCGGGAGTCTCTCCTTAATAAAAAAAGTCACAGTTTCACCGCAACGGCGAAGCAATGAATGCGATAGCAAAAAATTGGAATTTAACGCGAAGAACGGAAAGCAGCTCGAAATTGCCAGGACGTCGCTCGAGCCCAAAGGACGCACGAAAAGAACGCACACAGGACGAGCGCGAGCTATCATGCGTCACAGCTCGATACTTGAAGCGCACTGCTTAAACATAAAGCAGGACGCACGAAACGAACGAACAGGTACACACAGGACGAGCGCGAACTAAATGTCGCAGTTGTTACTTATTTCTGTTTGAACACCGCGCTCCTTTCGCATACGCGGCCGCTGCAGCGAGCGAAGTGATCTTCGTACGCTCTGTGACTTCAGCGCGGACATCGCGAGGAAAGCACAAGACATACAACCCCCCCACTCCAACCCCCCCCCCCCCACGCCCGCCCCCTTCTTTCTTTGAGATAAGCGCACCAAGGCGACCACGCCCTGTAGGGCGAAGAGCCTCGGCGTTCGCAGGAGCGGGGCGACGACCTTTAAAGCGCGCCCAGCGCCCAGCTCGCACATCGCGCCATCTCGCTGGTGAGTAAGAAAGCACGCTGAAGAAAATGGTGTATATAATTAGCTCGCCGTTAGCATGCTGAGAGGCGCTACTCTCCATAGCTTAGCCGTCTGAAGCCACGAGTTTCGGAGCGATAGGTCGGCTGTTCTATTCCACGCGTCGGAAAGTGTTTGTGAATTATTTTTCTTTGTGGCTTTTCTATATATATATACACATATACATATACGGTACATGACGGCGGCGACGGCGACGGCAAAAATCAGCCGCGACTGTCCATATAATTGTTATGGCAATACAAATCAACTTCGTTGACAAATATTATTGCAGAGTATCTTGCGAAGCCGTTATCTTATTCTACCACTTCATGTGTCGCACTGAAGTTCTATACATTTACAGTGCTTACGTCGTTAGTGCTAATTCACACGTTAATGCATTTCTTTAAATAGATATCTACACGGAGGATATGGCGATTACAATGAAAGACAGCATCATCGTTCAGTCCTGGAAAAACGGGAATGGCGGTGCTCAGAAGCCATTTTGCGGTGCGCGACACAGTGTCACTGATATCATCTCTGTACGCATAGGATCCCGCGGCAAAGAGGCACTGTTTTCAAGCCGTGAAGACCATAGCAAATGGTACGTTACGAAGGCGAGGTCTATATTCTGCTTCTCCACACTCAATCGCATGGTAAGTAAATGAAACCTTACTGAACAAAACTGCATGGGAAGTCCCAATGACTCCTGAGTAAACATCTGTTTTATATACTGGGCTATCGCTGCTTTGCCCATTCGTGTTCACTTTAGTTAATCTTCCACTGAGTAGGTAATGTCGGCACAACATTTTGTCCATTAGTTACATCTGCAGAACGCGAAAAGTGCCAGTGAATTCACGTTCCATGTCCTTTAAAAATTGGCACAATAATATTTTCTGGTGGAAGTGTTCATAGCTGTTCTCCACTCCAGCACCTCCGTTTTCTTTTGAAACGAACGATCCGGAAGCCCGTAGATTATCACTATTCAGAAGCGCAGCACGAACTAGGTGTACAAGACTATTTATATACCACCGCGGATTAAAACCCCAATCCCGGCCCTCGATCACTCTCGCGCAAAGTGCACCCACCGCACAAAGTCTAATATAACTAGCACATACAGCGCCTTATGTGACATACAAATGCGCTTCAAGGAAGTGGTATTCCCGCACCAAAACCGCGCATGCGAAGCCCACTTGTGAAGGTAAAGTGGTCAGTTTGTCACGCTGTTCTATTTTTAATATTTTTATGTGTGGTCTGCTACTTCTGCTCGCAAAGACGTACTTCTGTGACAATTATGCTCAACCTAATTTAGCGCATTGCATTTTTCTTTTCTTCTGTAAGATGGCTTCGTCCATTCCTATTTGTCGTTTGATCTTCTCATTAGGCCACGGATGGTGGTGTGCTATGGCGGTAAAGAACGTGTTTGCTTTTGCGTATTTTAAAAAGAGTTTAAAACAGATGCGAAAAAAGCAACATTATAACACGAAAGTGTTTATTTCAGCGTCCTCCAAGGCTTCACTGAGGTATTTCGCTCACGGATGTGACGTTTGTTTTAAAATGCACACTGACTAATGACAAAAAATATGTGAAGAAAAAGTTGCGTTGATGCTAATCACCAGGGATTCGAACCCACGCCCTCTCGGTCCGCGACGATAACTGCCGGGCGCCAGGCCCACTGCGCTACTTACATACATATACGAGGCTCCCCAAACGTGCCTTATGTCTCTCACACATTCTCTCTCGCGCGCTGCTCTTGGCTGACGGGGCGGTGTCCATCTGGGAGCGGTGAAGTGAAATACTGCGTCGTGACACTAATGAGCGCCGATAGGAAGTGATACGGTGACTACGCAGTTCGGGCGCCCGATGCCAGCGAAGGAACGCTGGCCGCGCTGGCATCTAGAAGGCGCCTAGACGCAGTTACTTGCTTTGCCTTTCGCTTCCTCTTAGCATGTGACGGCTTGTTTGTCGGAGTAGTGCAGCTTTTACGTGTTCCAGTGGTGTTTCTCCACCGTCTACAGCTTCGAGTATGATAGCACCGACTAATAAAACTGCCGCAAGAAACGCCGCAGAAAGGCAATGATATCGACGGTTGAATGTCGCACCTTGGTGGAGAGATACACACGCCAGCGGAAAGCGGAACGTCCTTCCCGCGTTCACGGCTCAAAGCTACGAACTCTACCCCTCGCGTTCCTGAAGCCCAAGGCGGTTTTATGCATGAGCACGGGGGGGAAGGGGGGGGGGGAGGATACGCTAATACTCGGGATGGAGATGCGCCTCTGTAGGCGTGCATCCACGTCAAACGGTGCTATAGCTGCCAAACACCAATAGACATTGTACAACATCACAAAAAATGATACCTTTATGTAAAATATCAGACGGTAAGCTATTGCCAGGAAGGGATGTTGCGTCCATAACAACTTAGGTTGTTATTCACGCAACACTCATGTACGGAGACGTTCTATCCACCATCTAGACGACACCTTCGAAACGAACAAACGGATATATCTAAATACCTGCTCTTGGACGCCACGTATTGAAGAACCATAACTCAAACGCAGAGGAACTATAGCGGGGGTATAAGGCGTGCGTAGAGGGGAAACAACAGCTTAGCTTTGTTTCTTGCCTGTCGAGCTTATTATTAGACAAAGGTGCGTAATATTTTCCATGTCTTTCAGTGTTCCCAGAGATCACGAGGAGGCGAAAATTACATGCTTGGAAGACTTCTACCTGGCCCCAGCTATTCAGAAGCAGCATTGCCGAAAGCTCCAGCTGCAAAGGCTTGAATGTCCGCAGCGGGCCTCCAAACGGCAAACTTAGGACAACGTGCACTTAACTCCGCCTATACATGCTTAAATGAGCCTTTCTGGACCCTTGATTCTCTACGGCCATCTATACATTATGGCACATTTCCTCAAAAATAAATATAACACTTCTTTATTGTTTACGCAATGCAGTGCACGCTTTTCAACCGAACGTTGTTCAAATAGTGGTCGACTGTTCGTTCAATAAATATGTTTAAAGAAACAACTACTCGCCTAAACCTTGAGTGCAGACCCGCTTCGACTTCAACAGCGCTTAGTCGCACATTAAATATAAAGCGTTTCTTAGCTAGGTTGACGCAAGCGCGCACCCAGCTGATGGCGGCAGCGACACATGGCGCGCATTCCACGATGCCGCAGGAACCACCTGCTGCCGTGGTGTAGAAGAGGGGAATCCCCGCCGCAGAGACATTATAGTGCACTCTATAATGTGTTATCAATATGTCGGTTCACACAAGAGGTGCCTCTCACTCTACAATTGAAACAAAATGTAGGATACTACATTCTAACGCGATAACATTAGAGAGCTCGTTTCGCAGAAATCCCGGTATCGGCGTCGGGGACGGCGTCGTTGCTTGTGAGCGAGAAATCATCCGTGACCGAAAAATCCAGAAAGATGGAAATAAAATAAATCATCGGTCCCATTGAGGATCGAACCCAGGCGTTCGCGTAGCAAGCAGGTGTCCTACCACAAAGCCACGATGTTCTCTCTTATTGTCGAAGCCACGATGTTACTTTGTAAATGCTTCGGAAAAAACACTACATAAATGTCAGGTAGTGGAAGGAGTCTCCTTACCGCATTTAATTTTGCATTGCAGAAGCGTGCAATCGCGCAAGGTGACGCTTAACTGCATGAACTGTTTCAGTGCGATTTTCTTGTGCCCATCACGGCTAAAAACACACACACACAAACTTACAAACAGCTCCAAAGATGGACAACTATGTGCATCTAGCGGAAAACATATCAAGCAAACAGCAAGCATTAGATAATGTGCTGCCATCTGTGAGACATTGCAAAAATACATGTCTCGACTACAGCAAAAAGGCGACGCTAACTGCATGAACTGTTTCAGTGCGATTTTCGTGTGCCCATCGCCGCTAAAGACATACACGCACAAACTTTCGAATAGCTTTAAAATCGACTACAATGTACATCTAGCGGAAAACATATCAAGCAAACAGCAAACATTAGATTATGTGCTGCCATCTGTGAGACATTGTGAAAAATATGTCTCGACTACAGCAGAGCCTATTGGCCTCGAGGCCCACCACTGGAAACGCCGGCGCCACCGTCGGCGTGACGTACTTGGCAGGATCACGTGGTCTCCGCCGCCGCGTCGGCTGCTTGTGGCGCACTGCCGCGTGCTTTGAAAACGAGTTTCAAGTCCTACATGCGCTGCGGTCTGTTCAAATTCGGAAGTTTTCTCTCATTTTCTACTCATTGAAACCATTTTAATAGAGTGGCTGCCTCCCAAGGCGACGAACATGCGGCTCTACCGCTCGGTGCCGCAGCGCCGCGCTTACGCAAAGGAGCCCAGTGTCAGCCTGCACTGGTAACCGCGGGACAAGAAACAGCGTGAAGCATGGGTTGTAAAGCTAAGAACCGGCAAGTAGCCATCCGCTACGAGTCTTGTGTGCAACAAACACTTCCGCGACGAAGACTTTGTTGCTGCGTCGGGCCTGCGATGTTCGGTGAGTAGCAGACAGCGCGCACTGAGACGATGGCTCGCGCGCGCTTCCCGCCGGCAAATGATGCTTATCTGCCACAGGATGGTAAAAGCGCTACATTTTACCACGTGCGATGCCATCTCAGAACACTCCAATGCGACCTCTTGATCGTCAGCCCCGTGCTCAGCGTCCACAAAATCGGCTGCAGATGCACAAGTCATTGTTTAGATACGTTGAATTAAAAACGCACAGGGTCCCTTATGCATTCGTTAATGATGACTAGAAGGCGAAAGCCATCTTCTTCTTGTCAGTCGATGTGCTGATTCTCCCGCGTTACTGTATTTTCTTTCTTTTCCTAGGCGTCGCCTGCTACTACATGCTCGGTCTCGTAGACTGGTTCTCCTTCCACCAGCAATCTCGAAGTGGTGAAGCTTTGGTCTATGAATTTGTTGATCACAGAGAGCGGCAAGTTCACTGGAATGCAAACGGAACGATAATAGGCGCTTTTAGCTGACCGATTCTGCGGTCCGTTCCCCGTTCCGCTCAAACGCTCAACGTTACCGGAGCGCAACGCGCGTTTTTGGTTTTAGCCAAGCGTCTTTCGGTCAAGGCAAGTGCGACGCCACCTGTGCATGAAAGTCACAAGTACGTTGAAAATGGAAATAAAAATTGTACTTGTCTTCCAGCAAGAAAGGAAATTCTGTTTTAAAACAGAGTGAATTGATTTATTTTCGATTTACGGTGGTGCTTGACGCATCAGCCTTTTTATTTTTTTTGTCACCTTGGCTTAGCGCTGGACTGCAATCTAAGTTACAATTATCCAATCTTATGTGCATGGTGTCTTCACGCTGTTAGGTATACATTGTGCCCGCCCAAGTTCCGCTGTGTTCTCCTGTACCCTTTGTGTATAGCGAGTACTCGTAGACTGAAGGCTGCATTGCCCATACCGGATACAATCCACACAGCCCAAAGGGTAGCTTTGTTCGGAGTAGAGGTACTATGCATAATACTTCGTGCAACTACAGTTCTTATTTAACGACAGCATCTTGTGTGACTTATTGCGGTAATTACACTGAGCAGTACGATTATAAACTCTTGAACCCATTTTGTTAACTGCTGAGATACAGCAGGCCCATCATTCCATGTCTGAACTGCATATGCATCCAGGTAGAAGGGTATTCCATTTCGTTAAAAACTGAGCAGCTGCTTATGTTACAGAAATAAATATTTACATTCGAAGGTATTGGATTAATAATGCTGGAAAAGGCTCATTTTCCGCTCCAAAGCGGTGTTTTATCTGCTCCAGAAGTTGGATTTAATTTGCTTCGATCAATCACATCACTGAGAGTGGGAGTGAACCCGGAGATGCAAAGGTGTTGTTTTCTTTATTGTGAACAAGGGTACAGATACGGTGACGGTGCGGCACAAATGCCTGGACATCATCTGGCTCCTGCACTGCGGTTTCATCTTGTCTGTTGTCCATCTACACTGCAGTGTCACCACTACCTTAGACTGGTGGCTCAGGTTCCTCATCTCCAGTCATTTCCAAG
This sequence comes from Rhipicephalus sanguineus, assembly GCF_013339695.2. Classification (NCBI taxonomy): domain Eukaryota; kingdom Metazoa; phylum Arthropoda; class Arachnida; order Ixodida; family Ixodidae; genus Rhipicephalus; species Rhipicephalus sanguineus. The sequence goes on from NW_023616097.1 coordinate 20,436, forward strand.
AGGAGTGATGCCGGTGACTGGTTTTCTGCAGCAAAATAGAGGGCAATGCAGTGAAATTTTCAAAAATTCTTACCCAGCGGAACACTATTGCAAATAAGCGATGAAATCTCGCAATAAGGAAATCACATCCGGTACAACATACTTCTCGTCCTGTGTGAAGCTGGTGTGAAAATTTAGGTTGCGCATAACGCATTAAGCTGATATTGAGCTTGACAAACATTGAGATAAGCAAGTGAGAATGAGCAATGTCTACGCACTTGCTCGTCCCTCTTTCTCACGGCGCTTCAAAAACCATAAAATTAGATTGAGTGCTTTCGACTCTCTGAACACTGCTACGAACAGGCACCACGAATTGGGAAGCAAAACGTAATGCTCACATAACCCACAGCCATGAGAATGCAGCCAGCACTACACTGAAAAACATCTATGAGAACAACACAACGTTAGCAGTTTTTCGCAAGTATAGAACATCAACATGGCATCGCACATCGCCAAATTCTCTGGCGTCACTACGTTGTCCTATTACATCACGTCACATTACGAATTCATCAAATAACATCGTCCATTTGCATTGCCTCTGTGATCGGTGCACCAATCACGAAGGCAATGCAACGCAATAACAGAGTCCTATCACCAAGTGCAGCAGAGAAAGGCCGGCATATAGTTGGTGAAAATTCTTCCGTTCCAGACCTAGCAATGCAAGTATGAGTTAGCTCAGATGAGCTCACGCAGTATGGACGCTTACCCCCGTATTCAGAAGCGCTTGAACTTAGACACCGCTTTCAAGCAGCACAAACGCGTTTCAAACGCGGCGCCCTGGGGCAGCGTTCAGCGCGTTGCTCTGTGGCAAGTCAAACTAAAGAGCGTTTCTGAATAGGCGGGAGAGTGGCTGCTGTTAAAAGCTAAATTGTTACTATTGTACATGAAATCGCTTACTTGCGAAGGTATGCGGAGTCCTGTTGACGAAGTACCAAAGAAGCAGCTCGAGACGCTCCTTCGTGGCCCGAAGTGTCAGCTCTCGATGTATCGCTGCAACGACGCTTCGTAGAACGTCATCCCACATGCGCGGATATTCAAAGGGAGTGGCCGCGACGACTTCTCGGAGAAGCCACAGATCCTCGTGTATCCTCAAGTGCCGTCATGTTTTGCGTGTTGGCCGAATAACTGCCTGTTTTCCGAGCAGCGCGGACTCGCGGTACAAGAGGCTGCCATTTTGGTTGTTTCTCCTCGTGCACGTGATCCCTCGCTCGACGGTCCGGTCACACACTCAGCGCCTGACTGTCTGGCGCATGCGCAGTGACGCCACCACCGACTGGCTGAGCGGAGCGGGAGGCGAAATACGGTCAGCTAAAAGCGCCTAATGCTGGAAACTTCCATTAGGCATGTGTAAAAGCCGATGCACTTACAGACGAGCAGATTACCGACAGCTGACGACTGCAATCGCCGCTATCAGTATACCGCGTTTATTACCTCAATAGCGTTAGAGAGCTCGTTATGCAGAAATTCTGGTGTCGGCGTCGGCGTCGTTGGTTGTGAGTAAAAAATGAACGTTGTCCATGACCCAAAAAAAAATCAAGAAAGACGCAAATAAAATAATATAAAAACCTTCGGTTCGAGTGCGAATAGAACTAAGGCCTTCTGTGTGGCAAGCAGGTGCTCTGCCTCCGACTTACGCCATTTCTCAAAACTGCTTCGAAAAAAAAAACGCTAAATGAATGTCTTGTAGTGGGATGAGTCTTCTTAACGCATGTAATATTGCGTGGTAGAAGCGTAGAATTGCGCCAGGCGTCAAAAGTGTGAATGGTCCAACGAATAGGTGTTTCAAAGGCCCAAATATCACAAAGCGCTCAGACATATTTATAATCATCATCAGCAAAAGCATGAACTAAGTGAGCAGCTGCGTAGGTTCGCGTGTTGCCGTACGGACGCGTATTGTGCCCACCGCTGATTCGCAAAAGGAAGAATTATGGCGTAGTGGGTACAGCGCAAAAGTAGGCATTCTAGGATAGCTTGCAACGGCCAATGTTACGCACACAGAGGTTCGTTCCGTGCGGCACGGTTGAGGCATGCACCGAGAACCGAAGCCAGGATTGCGATTGTGAAGGCGATGCGCACGCGGCCTGATAACGCTATCGCGTTGTACTCTTGAAGGCGAAACTCAAGCGCCCTCCAAGATTTTGCTTCTACTTTGACTTTTCATTTCCTGGACCCAAGTTTTCCCAATAAAAGCTTTAACATTCCGATTCCACCGTGTTCACCGTAACGACCACTTAACATTTTGCTATGCTGCGTTAGAAGAGCAGCCGGTCGGGTAAAGGTTACCCACTTCGTTGCAGAGGCAGGGTTGCGGTAGGAATGCGCTCGAGGACAACCGCGCGGTGGACTGTGTGGAAGTTGAGGGCTTGAACGAGTTAGGTGTCGTGCGTTTTGTCGAAGCGCTGCAAACCTGAAGCACGGTTTCCGGTAGTTGATTGTATGGGCACGGGCCCGACAAGCAGCTGAGGCGGAGCTCGAGGTCTTGCCTAATTCTGCTCCAGGACCGTGTGCTTGAATTCTTTGAGCCACACGCTGAGCTGCAAGGACGCCTCGAATTGCCCGAACCAGGATGGCGGTAGCGGTGAATCGAATTCGGCCTGCCATTCATTGGTTGGCTGGCACATTGCCCCCAATTGGGTGGCAGCGGTGCTGCGCCGGTAGCTTGTCCTTTAGCCCGGGTCGGCAGCTGCCACCAATGCAGTTTTGTTCTGACTGCTTTATTTGGACCACCGGAGGCCGAACCACCAGAGCAGGCAGCGGCTACGACTCCATCTCGGCCGAGCACATGGAGCGTTTCATCCGTTTGCCGCTCGTTTTCTTTTTCTCGAGAAGTTTCCCGCGACTAGCGAGGCCTACAGATATTTCAAATGGTGCCATCTTACACCTTGTAGATTATTTATGTGGGCCTGAACCATAATCAAACTGACCAGCTACATGTTCGGGTTATTGATGGCTCGGATTGGTTGCGGGAAGGCAGCAACGCGAAAGTAGCTGTCACTGAGATCGATGGCCGTGTATGGCACACCTAAGGAGGTTAACTTGGGCACACCTCGTGTCATGGTGGCTAAAGAATTGCCCGCCAGGTTTGAGTGTCGCAATTCTCCACGGTTTCGGAGAGGCATGGACGGCGTTGCACAGCGTAATATTTGTAGGTGTCTTTGGAACATAATCTTGGGGCGGAGAAGAGTTGCTTACGGCTATCCAGTGGAAGATAGACCTAGTAATCACGAAAGAGTATCTGTTGCCAACATGACTGTCATAAAAGCCACTCTTTAGTGATGTCCTCCTCCTTCGCACGTTTTTCGCTTGACAGTCCCGCTAAAACATTTTTGGCCGAAACTAACCTAGTCGCACAGCATCCGTAATTTTTTTGTTATTTTAGCCGCTCTCTGCGATCCTATCGTTAGTCACATCCAACTCTGCAAATCTTCACGATCGTGTTAATGTGAAGGTTTGTTTATTCTTAATATTGGCGGTTAAGAAGCCATTTGTATAATTCCTAAACAGTCACCAGAACATGGAATATTTTTTTATGATGCTTCGCCTTTGTAAAACAACTATACGAAGAGAGTTATAAATCTGTTTATTGTATATTTCACAGTGTGCCTGTTCAATGCTTATGGAGAATTTCTCGGCTAATCGCAACGCCTGGTACACCACCGAACTATACGCATTTTTGGGACGCTGAACGACAGTGGAAGAAGCGGGGCCGGAGTGTCCGCGCACCAACCCACCTCCGCCCACCATCGCACATGTGTTGCATCCAAGCGGAGGGAACACACGTAAAAACAGGACAATTTGATGCACTTGTATTAACCCCTTTCCCATGTTCCGCATGCCGCTTCGCACTTACGTCATGACGAGTTTGCCGTGACGTCACGAAACTCGTGATACGTGCGCAGCCTCTGTATAAACACAGCCCGCGTTGGCCTGATCTCATTTTCTTTATTATGGAAGGCCATCGCCGTTGATGGAGAATTCCCGATAATACCGACTTGCGATTCAGCCCCGCGCCGCTCAGCGAGTCGCGTAAAGCGCCCGCCGACCATACACTGCATGGTCCAGGCACCGCTCAGTGTAAGTAATCTATTCACGCAAAAGAAGCTCTGGACGTACAGAGGCCCGTTTTATTTTTTGCAAAACTAAAAAAGGAGGCATGCCAATCGCACAGTGCCACTTGTCCCTTTATTAGGGAGGCAATCGCCGGGCAGATTCCAAGGGCGGACGTATCGGCCCCCCAAAACGTACCACGAAAGCGAGCACAATTTAGAGTTGGTCCTTTTAGTGCGCCAGCGAACGGCGGTTGTGGTCCAAAGACCGAGTCAGAGCCAAGAGTTGATACCACAAACGAAATATCTTCTCAGTTTAGGCAGTAAAGCATCACACAAAAAAGCACACACAGCTGGTATCAGAGACAGCTCACAGTATAACTTATATGGTGTTTCAACACACGGGAGCAAAACAAACTGATCAAGCGCCACAATGCATTCTCATGCATTACACCGCTATTCAAGAACAGTTGAAGTCCTGAATATTCAACAACGTATCCAGTCCACAATTATTAGACGTAACTTGAATGCTTCTCTTCCAGGAAACACTTACGCAAACTCCAGCGCTGATCGTCATTGTTCCCTTCCGTCCTCGGTCCAGAATGTTTCTCTTCCAGTAAGCACTCAGGTAAACTTTTCACTGCTCACACGGCGTCATCATCCGATTCTTCCAGATCGACGATCGACAGACCGCACACATCATAAAACACGTCTTCTTTGGCCGACGGAACCACAGTCAACATAACTTGACCATCTCGGACCGACTGACTGCACGCTGGTCGTCGATGCACGCTTATATCTCCTCTCCCCCGGGATCCAGAAGCGTCGGGATTGTTCCTCGGCGTGCAGCACAGCCGAAACTAGGGAAGGGGCGAGATTCTTCTCGACGGTTCCAATCGCGGCAGCGTCACTCGGCGTTGCATCATCTTTCCTTTGCGATCTTTCGAGACTTTGCCGGGCGTTTGATCGGAGACGTTGGTTGGGTGAGAGGGCGCGCTCGTGGCGTCTGTAATACTTGTTTTTTCGTTGCGCGCGCTTGTTGAGCGAACGGCTGGCGCCATATATATATATATATATATATATATATATATATATATATATATATATATATATATATATATATATATATATATATATATATATATTCTGACGCCTCGCGCCCTTCTACACTCTTCCCGGACGTTTAAGCGTTATCCCTTCTTGTGAAGCTTCATCCCCTTACAGGCTTCCCGAGAAACTGTGGAGGAGAAAGCCGAAGATGCGAGGCGTGACAATGAACTGGAGGAATGTACTCACCTCTTGTGTCAAGTATCGTCTGGCCCCCAAACTGGGTGGGCGGCCTTGCGCAGCGGGTTCGGCCATGGACGTTTCATTTCACTTACATCCTCCGAAGAAGGCTGGACCGCCAGCCGAAACTGTTAGGGCAAAATAAATATTTTTTGTTTGCTATATTGTAGTACGAAGTTTTTCACAAATTCATTACGGTAGCAGAAGTTCTCTTTATCCATATATATATATAATATATATATATATATATATATATATATATATATATATTTATATATAGTCTTGCGACACCACAGTGACAATCATACTCCTGCACTACGACCTACCTAGAAAAGCTCACTACAACACAGGCTCTGCTGCTCTGATATGACTAACCTTTTATGTTTGTCTTTGTAGTGCACGTTGCAACTTAGGATTATGTGCACCCTTACAATTTTGATACGAATGCGTTTTATGAAATCTGGGGTCTACCAAGACTTCATGACATTATTTCCGTCACAGATGTGACGCCTGTAAAGCAAATATTGGCAGATGACAAAGAGAAAAAACAAACGAAAAGTTTCGTTGACATGGGTGACACGGGAGTCGAACCCGCGACCTCTCGGTCCGCGGCGTTGGCAGCGGGCGCGTTACCAACTGCGCCAGCGACGCTTTCTTCCTTTCATGGCATTTATTCAATATAGACGTGGCACTTGAAAGCAATTCAATACAGGCAGGAACTGATATGTTGACTCTGCTCTTGTCGCGAAACAATGACAAAGAGACAGCACTGTAGAATTCGCAATCATCTCTATAGCGAATACATCAAGTAACGGCCTTTCCCAATTACACCCTATAACGGCATTGGTTAGGGCTTATCCTTACTACGCCATCGACGCTCATGAATGAGCATTTACAAACGGGCCTTATATCTTTCACAACTTCTTTCTATCACAGTGACTTGTTGGAGTGGGGTGGCGCCGCCATCTTGGAGAGATGAAGTGAAGTACTATCACGACACTAACGATCGCCGACAGGACGAGCTTCGGTAATCTCAGAGCTTGGGCGCCTCGATACCAGCGTACCATCGAGGCGCCCTACTCCGCGCACCGGAGGCTGGCTGCGCGATTTCCACTCCATTTCGTTGCAAAACAGTTTGAGTGAGTGCTTTCTTACAGGGAGACGCGACAGGAGGCAGCGGTACGCCTTCGCGTGTTCATGGCTCAAGCTACAAGCTCTGCCTGTCGCTTTCCTGAAGCGCTGTGTGGTAGTGTATGCACGAACAGAAGTGTGTGTTTTTTCTCCACCTTGCGTTTCTTTCCTCAAATGACGACGCTTTCCATGAGCGCACATCGATAGTAGTGATTATGTGCTTGTCGGTTTTATCTTTTTGCGCGCGATTCACCGTACGATGTGTCCGGTTTATGTTAACTACTTCAGCTACCACAAAGGTTTAATCTTGATCATTGTCGTTAGTCGTCGGGATGAACTTGTGCCGCCAGGCGTCAACGTAGGCGCGTCCACGTGAAACGGCGCTATAGCTGCCAAACAATAGCAGACATTGTGCAAGCTCTGATTAATCAATGCAGAAGGAACATTGAACTACTTTTGTAAAGACATGTTTCACTTTCGTGTCATACCGATCTCTATGACGGCGAGATGAACCACGGTTCTTTAACAGCACGCGGGAACGCTGAGCTGAAAATCGAGAAAGGTAACTAGGGGTCCTGTTCTAGACACTGTCGAATTTCGCCATGTTGACAAAAGTTGTAATGGCGGCATTTCAAGCCAATCAGAAAGACCGTAGCAGGCCTCTGGGCCTATCAACGTTGACCAATGGCGGAATTTGACAACATGGCGGAATTTGACGGTGTCCAGAATAGCACCCTTGATCAGACGACGATGCGCGAACGCACAAAGCACAGGGACTGCGTTTCACCCAACGCTGCCTGTGTTGACCCAACTCTGAAACGATGCTGCTCCTACGAACACAAGAGCGGCCTACCCACCGCAGCTACTAGCGGGCGACGACCTTTAATGCACTTCGGATAATCCACAGATAATGTTTAGAAACATAAGGTCAGCGATTTGGAGTAATATGTGCTGTGGTTGGTAGAGTTGCATGCCGTTTTCCGTGAACCACGCGAAATTTTCTTAAAAGCACAAATAACATTCACTGCGCACTCAAATTTATTTTAGTCAATTTAACTTTTCTACAGCAATAAATGATGAAGTACATGCATTTTGTGCCGGTTACCTTTGTTGTGATTTTGCTCCTCAAAAAGTCCTGGGACAGCAGAGCGAAATAAAATTGTCATAAAATTCAGTTTCACTTGTTCTTTGATGGGAACAAATAATGTGACCAGAAAGTGCGCCGTTTTTAAGCTGGGTGGCCTAGAATTTCACAACTTAAGAATTTGACTAAAAACTGTTTCTTGCCACCTGGATTTGCATCATCTTAACGGAAAAAATTATCTTCGCAAGACTAAATTTGAAGTCATTGTTTTTGGTCTCAACCCTTTATCCATTTTGGACGTGTACAGCCCGTCCGTGCCAAAGTGTGCCCAAACCGTTTTGGACGAGTGTGGCTCGTCCACTTCAGATATCTTCCCATGAGCGCTTTGAACGAGACTCGCTCAAGGCTAGTTCGTATGTCACTTCTTAGATGGCAGCATTCGCTTGGCAATTTCTTTATATTTTACCACCACCTAACACTTTTTCGCGACTTGGGTTATAAAATGTGTCCAGTGAAGTCTCCAGTGCGTTACTCGTGAATTATCGCGGAAAAGAAGCATTTCGTCATTGTAGAGCTCTTCGGGCGCTAATTATTCAGACACCGAATTTACTTTGATAGCTTGCAGTGTTTTTCGCCAGTTTCTCGACGATGCAAGGTCTGGGTACGGCTAGTTGGTTTCCATTTTAAATTGTGATCACAGCGCAAAGTAAGACACGAGACAGAGAGCAACGAAGACGAGCGCTGACTTCCAACTAAAATTTTAGTTGGAAGTCAGTGCTCGTCTTCGTTGCTCTCTGTCTCGTGTCTTACTTTGCGCTGTGATCTCGACGACGACATTGTTCTGCGAATCGTGAAAGACACCAACAGGCCATGGGACAATAAACGTCGTTATGCTAATTTGAGTTAATATGCTTGAATTATCTTTGCGTCAGTCAAGACATGCTTTTTAGAAGCAATAGATTCGATATAAAAATTCAGAAAAATAAACACTTTTACACAAAAATCTCTCAAAAAAATTACACCATCTCCCACTAAAGGGACCATGTGGGGATGCGAAGCAGCGCATCGGTCGACTTAAAGTTCCGTTCATCACGGGAACCTTGCCCGGTGTTAACGCGTGCTTGCAGGTGGAGCACACCATGAATAGTTGCTGTTGCTGTTACTCGTCCCGAACTCTTGTTGGAGCACGCCACGTGGCTTCATCGCCACGCTGAGCGGTAGCACGTGGGGTCATCGCGCGTCTGCAGAATATCGTTCCCCAACGCCATCACGGTGCTAAGAGAGTGTAAGGGGGATAGGCCACAGCGTCTTACCCAGCCCTTACACAGGGCCGAACGCGCTAGCACGTGCCAGCGCGTTCTGACTGGGATACAACGCGTCGGTTCATCGCGCGTCAGCAGAATCTCGTTCCCCGACGCCATCACATGATTGCTGAAAGAGTGTAAGGAGGAGAGGTCACAGCGTCTTACCCAGCCCCTTACACAGACCTGAACACTCTAGCGCGTGCCAGCAGACGATTCCCGAGCGGACGGTCACCAATGGAAGGACGGACACAGCCCCGAGCAAACCTGATTCGCATCTAATAAAACGGGTAAGGGGTTAAACCTGTGCATAGACTAATTTTATCAAAATTGGGAATGCCGACCAGGCCCTCGTGCTCGTTGTCATCTAGACACACCCACAACCGAATTCGGTATCCAACAAGGAGAGTCGAGTCGAGTCGAGTCGAAAAAACTTTATTGCAAGGGAATTCAAGTCCTCCCAGCCCCCTGGGTCCCCGCGCGACCCCACCACACTCAAACGTTCATGTCTAATAGGTCCATGACGCTGGCAGCCCGGCGGGTGGCGATCTTCTTCCTTGCCGGGTCCGTGGAGCGTAGCGAGGTCTCCCAGTCCTCCCAGGTTTTACGAGACGTGGCAATGCTGATGGATGCAATGGAACTCTGAGTGCTAGGGTGTGCTGTTTTTAAAAGCCTCCGTACTTGCTCTGGTTAAGTTGAGTAGTTCACTAAATGTCTAATTCACATAATGCGCAACAGCAGCATTTAGTTAAGGACAACTTTCTTACCTATTCTTTATGTCCGTAAACGTATGCAAATATAAACGTCACTTTTGTGCGCGAAAGGGAATATTTTCTTTGATGTGATGGCTGACGGATTACGTAGGCGGTGGAGTATACGACAGCCTGGTGAATGTGTACTGATGCGGTAAGATATCGCACATTTTCTTGGCCCGCCTCCGTCCAGGTCCCTCGTGTTGTCGAATACCATCGGGTTGACCCTCAGAACGTCTTCTCAAGTTGTGGAGTGTATCACCACATCTATGTTGCCAAGTTGCCAGTTGCAACACGCCGATTTTGAGTTCATGAGCACCCCTACTTGTCAGTCAATGTCCTGCGTGGCTGTTAACGCAGTAAACGTCATGAAGACAGGGCACCCATATGTGTTATAAACGCAAGAATTGGTGGTGAGAACGAGAGGTGCTTATTAGATTGTTGCGTATTCTGCCACAAGATAGCTGCATGTAGCTGCGCCTAAACGTAGGAGGACGTTAAGAAATGCTTGGTTTTAAAGAAGGCGCTGTTGATATAAACAACTATGGCCTCTGCGGTAGGAGAGTGGTAAGCGGTTCCTAAATATATAGAAAGTCATTTTTTCATCCCATCATTTGTGCATTTAGAAAATGTTGGCGATTTCGAGTGCCATATGTACTCTCATTGTAGATCGCCAAGGTGTCCTTAATGACCATATATTCTATGGATAGTATTTACAACAAACGGTGAGCGATTTGAAGTAACATGTGCTCTTCCAGGAAGAGCTGTACGGAGATCTCTTGAAGAAACAGAAAGATCAAAGATAGTGTTGAGAAATAAAGTGTCAACGATTATTACTATACAAAGGGAGTGTTTCCTAAGAAATGCTTAGGCACCTTATCTACTGCCGATTGATAGTTCTTATCGGACAAAAGCGGAACGATATAGACGGCCATGCACTCCACCATGGCTGTCCATATGAAACACTGAGTGTCCATATGAAACACAGCCGGACTTGAGCTCTGACAGGTCGAAATGTAGCTTAGCAGAACTTGTTGCTGGGCTAGTTGATACACAACTTCAAGAAAAACCTAGACGCCTTATTACCTGCAGTAGAAAGAAGCCCAGAGTAGCAAGTGACGCTCTTGAGTTTCTTTTTTCTGCTAGTGGCGCTTATACGTCTAGGTTTCTCTCGAAGGTTGAAGTGCGTTTCGAAAATTGGTTGACGACTCAGAGTAATGTGAACTCAGCTATGATAAAGCTGTAAGGTGTCGCCAAATATACAGAACCATGCCTGGCACTATGTGAATGACTCCGTGGAATCACTCCGGTCGAAGTGTGCTGAGAATGAGGCAAACGATTCGGAGTATTATTCACTCGCACTGTGGGAGAGCTGCATGTAACTGTCCCTAATAACATTACACGTGAATAGACATGGACGTAGATGAAGTGGTCAGAAAAACAACAGTTAATTCCTCTTGCAGTTATTTAAGTGCATGCGCAAGCATAGAGTTTGCTATAGGTTGAGGGCTTCCCTATAACGCTGATTCGGGTCCGAATCGGGATGGCACCTTCTTTATAGCCCAGTGCTTAAGACACTTGACTCCGCAGAGTGGGATACTCTGTTCAAACTCGAAGCACATGAGCATATAAAGCAGTCAGTTAGAAGGAATCTCAGAAGAAAAAAAAAAAGGAATCAAGAAAAGTGAGTCAAAGAAGTGATCACATCAGAGTAAATGAGTGTCTTACGGCTCCGTCCGGCAAGCTAGGGTCATGCTGTTTCCGAAAGGGAGCTGGTAGAACCTAAAACCCGCGGTTGCTGCTTCATAGCTCACAACGAAGACGAATGAACATGTTGAGATAAAGGTGCAGAATTTTACAGAAACATCGATAGCAGATGTGCGCAGATTGGTTGGCAATACGCCCGAACCAATGTCCATTGATCAAAATCTAGCAGGAGCGAAAGACCGTAGGACGCCGAGAGCAGGGTCACATCGTAAGCGGACTTCACAAGGGTTAATTTCTGGGGTTTTACGTGCGAAAACAACGACTGATCATGAGCCACGCCATAGTGGACGACTCCGGAGTAATTTCGCCAGTCGAGGTTATTTAATTTTACCAAGTCAAAGCTTGGCGCACCTGCAACCTATCTCCCAATTTGTTATTTTGTGAGAGCTACTTTCTGATTATGTCAGGTACAAATATTTTGAGCAATCTGCATCCGATTTGTAGCACAAAAGCGGAAGCGCGATAAACCTCGAGAAAGTAGTTGGTTGCATTTGAAGAATTACTTCTTAACACTCCATATAACGCAATGTTTTCTTCACGCAACAAAAAGCAAAAATGGAACTTTTGGGAAACCTGTATGAGAATTTCGACGTTTTCGGTAAAAGATAAAAGTTTCTGTACAATTTTGAAGTGCGATGTTGAGCGAGAGAACGCCGAGAACGTTTTCTTAAAAAGAAGCGCTAGTATCAGTCCATATGACAGTCAATAATCGAATTGTATTTTTTAAGGCAAACAATTTTTAGGGGCGAAGCTCATTAAGGCGGCACCCGTTCGTCCCTCGTAGTCGTCGTGGTGTAGTAGTGAGTAACAAGTCTTACGCTTTGACCTACAAAGGTGGGACGGTGGGAGATTTCTCCTGTGCGTTGTTGAACAATAAAAAAATTCGCAGCGTGCGCGTTAACTAACAAGCCGAATTCTTCTGTCTCTCATTCCCATTAGCAGCCATGGCATGTCCAGTAGGAACGTTAGTAGAAGTAGAAGTGTAAGTGTTAGCTAAAAGCCGACTACTTCTGTCTCTCATTGCCATTAGCAGCCATTGTGTACCTCCAGGTAGTGCCTGGTGAGATTCTCTGTGCGTGATTAAACAATAAAAATTTTGTTCAAAACGCCGTTGATTGATGAAATAAACCAACGAAAGACGCCAGACGTTTTGTAAAAGCAGAACGAAAGAACGCCAAGTTTTTCTTAAAGTGTAGTAGTAGTTGCATGTAGCCACCTCGCCGATCGTCAAGGGCGAGGGGACCGGCACGGCGCGAGGACCCTGCCGTACGAGAGTTAAATCACACTAAAAGACATACTTTGCGGGCGATACACTCTAGTGAGCTTTCACTTTTCGTCTTAATGTACATGATAAAGAAATTATTTCTACGAAAAACGCAAGGCACACCTTGAGCAATATGTTTGGTTTTGGGACGCTAAATGGAACCATGAGGCGATGCGAAGCCGGAGCACTTGCACGATCGCGTTCCGTTGGCTTTCGTTGGCATGCTACCGACCTCGCGTCGTGGAACGCGCGTCCTGTCTTC